>NC_089279.1:28076036-28213671 GCF_963678975.1 Dysidea avara | reverse complement strand
TAGAGAATTCAGCTACAAACTATTGACACTGTAGATACATCAGCTAGAAGTTGCCTTGTAGACAGTTCAGCTACAAAGAAACCATTCTGTAAAGAGCTCAGCTGCAAACAAATCACCCAAGCAATTCACCCTGTGCAGAGCTCAGTTAGAAGAGGTTTCCTTGTAGATAGTTCAGCTACAAACAAATCACCCTGTAGAAAGATCAGCTAGAAGAAGTCACCTTGTAGATAGTTCGGTTACAAAGAAACCATCGTGTAGAGAGTTCAGCTGCAAACAAAACACCTGTAGAAAGTTCAGCTACAAACAAATCTCCCTGTAGAGAGATCAGCTAGAAGAAGTCACCTTGTAGAGAGTTCAGTTACAAAGAAACCACCATGTAGAGAATTCAGCTACAAACTACTGACACTGTAGATACATCAGCTTTAAGCAGTTACCTTGTAGACAGTTAAGCTACAAAGAAACCATTCTGTAACTGCTAGCAAATCACCTGTACAGAATTCAGCTACAAACAAATCACCCTGTATAGAGATCAGCTAGAAGAAGTTTCCTTGTAGATTGTTCAGCTACAAACAATTCACCCTGTAGAGAGATCAGATAGAAGAGGTTACCTTGTGGAGTGTTCAGTTACAAAGAAACCATCATGGAGTGTTCTATAATAAGTATATGTATTACATATATAAAATGTACATTTACTGATGAAATCAGAAATATTTAAAGTGTTCAACATCTGTTTCATCTTTTCTTCTTCCTGTGGTAAAGAAAAAAAAGATAGGTTAAAATAAACCCATAGGCCGGCTTTGGGGTATACAAATACAAAAAGAAGTGAAATCTAATCCAAAACAGCCAAGCTGTAAAAAAAGAGTGCGGTCCCATAAAGACTATGGTGAAAAAAGATGTGAATTCCAAGGTGGTGGCCAAGAAATGGCTGTGATGGTAGGTAATGGTAAAAAGTTTAATAACGACAATTCAGTCAAATTTTTGTGCCGCTTGGTCTTGGCACAAAATTCACCTGAATTGTTGTTATTAAAATTTTACCATTAACCTACCATCACAGCCATTTCTTGGCCACCACCTTGGATTTCACATCTTTTTTCACCATAGCCTTTTTGGGGACCGCACTCTTTTTTTTACAGCTTGGCTGTTTTGGATTAGATTTCACTTCTTTTTGTATTTGTATACCCCTATGGCCGGCTTTGAGTTTATTTTAACCTATTTTTTTTTCTTTACCACAGGAAGAAGAAAAGATGAAACAGACGTTGAACACTTTAAATATTTCTGATTTCATCAGTAAATGTACATTTTATATATGTAATACATATATTTATTGCAGAACTATCCATGGTGGTTTCTTTGTAACTGAACACTCTACAAGGTAACTTCTTCTAACTGATCTCTCTACAGGGTGAATTGTTTGTAGCTACAAGGTAACTTCTTCTAGTTGATCTCTCTACAGGGTGATTTTTTTTGTAGCTGAACTATCTACAAGGTAACTTCTTCTAGCTGATCTCTCTCTACAGGGTGATTTGTTTGTAGCTAATTTCTGTACAGGTGATTTGCTAGCAGCTGAGCTCTTTACAGAATGGTTTCTTTGTAGCTGAACTCTCTACCAGGTAACTTCTTTTAACTAATCTTTCTATAGGGTGATTTGTTTGTAGCTGAATTTTCTACAGGGTGATTTCTTTGCAGCTGAACTCTCTACATGGTGGTTTCTTTGTAGCTGAACTCTCTACAAGGTGACTTCTTCTAGCTGATCTTTCTACAGGGTGATTTGTTTGTAGCTGAACTATCTACAAGGAAACCTCTTCTAACTGAGCTCTGTACAGGGTGAAATGTTTGGGTGATTTGTTTGCAGCTGAGCTCTTTACAGAATGGTTTCTTTGTAGCTGAACTGTCTACAAGGTAACTTCTTCTAGCTGATGTATCTACAGTGTCAGTAGTTTGTAGCTGAATTCTCTGCATGGTGGTTTCTTTGTAACTGAACTCTCTACAAGGTGGCTTCTTCTAGCTGATCTTTCTACATGGTGGTTTCTTTGTAACTGAACTCTCTACAAGGTGGCTTCTTCTAGCTGATCTTTCTACATGGTGGTTTCTTTGTAACTGAACTCTCTACAAGGTGACTTCTTCTAGCTGATCTCTCTACAGGGAGATTTGTTTGTAGCTGAACTCTCTACAGGTGATTTGTTTGCAGCTGAACTCTCTACACAATGGTTTCTTTGTAGCTGAACTCTCTACAAGGTAACTTCTTCTAGCTGAACTCTCTACAGGGCGATTTGTTTGTAGCTGAACTCTCACATGATGGTTTCTTTGTAGCTGAATTCTCTACAAAGTGATTTCTTCTAGCTGATCTTTCTACAGGGTGATTTGTTTGTAGCTGAACTCTCTACAGGTGATTTGTTTTCAGCTGAACTCTCTACAGGGCGATTTGTTTGTAGCTGAACTCTCACATGATGGTTTCTTTGTAGCTGAACTCTCTACAAGGTGATTTCTTCTAGCTGATCTTTCTACAGGGTGATTTGTTTGTAGCTGAACTCTCTACAAGGAAAGTTCTTGTAGCTGATCTCTCTACAGGGAGATTTGTTTGTAGTTGAACTCTCTACAGGTGATTTGTTTGCGGCTGAATTCTCTACATGATGGTTTCTTTGTAGCTGAACTCTCTACAAGGTAACTTCTTCTAACTGATCTCTCTACAGGGCGATTTGTTTGTAACTGAACTCTCTACATGGTGGTTTCTTTGTAGCTGAACTCTACAAGGTGATTTCTTCTAGCTGAACTATCTCTTTCCGTAGTTGAACTCCCTACAAGGTAACTTCTTCTAGCTGATCTCTCTACAAGGTAAATTGTTTGTAGCTGAACTCTCTACAGGGTGATTTGTTTGTAGCTGATCTCTATACAGATTACTTGTTTCTAACTGATCTCTTGAATTCTCTTCAGGATGACTGCTCTATTAGGATGACTGCTTTATTAGAGTATCTCGATATCGCACTTGCTACACCAAGTTGGATTTCGTGTTATAACTCCGTGGCTTTAAGTCTGATTCTTCTTCACCATTGAAGAGCCTTTCTAAGATGATTACTCGATCTGTACAGCGATATTCAAAGCATTACCCCAAGCGGTTTATCTGGTAGGCATGGCAAGAAGTCGTTTTTTATTAGCTAATCTCCATTGCGTAATTGTTACACACTGTTGGTTTTTTCGTTGTATCATCCTGGTGTTTAGCTCGATTTCTTTCAAACCACAAAAGGTTTGAGGTTCAATAGTTAACCTATTCACCCATCGATTTTCAGCTTCTTCCCATACGCCGTTTACCCTGTAGGCGTGACAACATATTGGTGTTATTTTTCGTGAATAATCGCTCATAATTCTTTGCCTGTTTATCGTATTCCAACAAAAGTTGGTACCGAGATGCGCCTTTATACCCCCCCTTCTGTGTGCTAAAGTTCAAGGAAATCGGATAAGGCTTTCGCGTTTATAGCAGCTAGTTTTGTAAGTGTGCGAAAAGAGGAAGAAAATATGAAGAAAAAAACCAAGAAACTAAGCCAATTTTTGAAGTCGCATATCTCTGGAACGCCTAAATCGATTTCGCTCAAATTTGGAATGTGGAGTACTGAAGTTGGAGGGCGTGTCCACAGCAAAAATCGTCTTGTTTCATCAAGGCAGCACAGAGCTACGGAGGTGCGAAAATTGCGTTTTCGTTCTTCCTGTCAATATACTCACGGTTTTTGCGCGCCGGCTTCTTGGGCCGCACGACACACTACCGTGTGTCTTGATACTGTAATTACTATTTAGCTATACTACTTACACTGTGAAAAAGGTGGGATATAATATGGTATTTCCAGTGGCTTATTGAATACAAATACGCCTTAATATAAATCCTGTATTATACTCATCTTATATATACTTTAGTATAATGCATACTATACTATTGCATGTATGGTTTCAGTTTAATTACCACAATACTTGAAGTAGCTTATATCTGATATAATGCCCACACTATACCATCACATATATGGTTTCAGTATGTTTAACACATTAACTAAAGTCTTATGTGGGATTGTTAGTATAATACAGGTTATACCAAGCTTTTTTGTATTCAATAAGCCACTGGGAATACCATCTTATATCCCTCTTTTTTCACAGTGTTATACATACGAAATATGAAATATATGGACTGAGAGGTAGCTAACATTTTGGGACTCTCATACACTATTTGAAGAATCCAATTATAAATACATATAAATACAAAAATATTTCTTGAAATAATTCAGAAATTCATTTTGAAATTACTCATGTAACTCTACTATGTACCTATATGTACATAGCCTTCAGTGTATGTATTACCTGGATGGAGAGGACATGATACGTTCCAATTTGGCCTTAAAGTACACAAGTCATAGGTTTTATCTGACATCTCAATAGTGCCAAAGAAAAGCTTCAATCTCCCTTCTCCTTTATCAACTTGCTCAGCTATAACATACATTTAATAATTGTGAACACATGACCAGATATACATTATTATGTTTTAATGACCAATCAATGCCAGTTGTGAAAAAAGTGTGGCCTTCAAAATGCAATGATCAAAAAGTAGTGAAATCAAAGATGACAGTCCAGAATGGCTGCAATGATGTTATTGCTATATTCTTGACAACATCAACCTTGTCCCTAGATGATCTTCTTGGCTGTCCTTTGATTCCAAATCCTGACTTTTTTGAAGGCCACAGCTTTACACAGCTTTACACAGCTTGAGTGCTGGATACAACAATTAGAAATACACAGAAATAACAAAATAAATTTCAGTAAACTTTGTTGCACAGTATTTTTAGGACCACTACATGTACTCTCTGAATTTTATTGCAAAATATTTATATCATGTATGCTCAAATGAACATAAGTCCTTTATCATTGACTTGTGTATATAGTAGTGCTGCTACATACCTAAGTAATTCAGTTACCATTCTTTTGTGGATGCATATGTGCGCTTTTCATACAGCCAAGCTGTTTTAAATGAGTACACACACATTACAACACATAGCTACATAATGCACTATCAATTAACTTTCACAAATCTTACTGAGAGTTCCACTAATAAATACTGTGAGCCTTTTGTTTTCTTGCACCGGTTCAAGATAAACATCTGCAAGAACATTCTTCATTTTGTCATGTGAAGTACCTATAAAATATGATATGAGAAAAATTTAAAATTAAATATTGAACACAAACTGATTATATGACTACAATGTGTGGATTTGGAATTGTATACTCAAGGATGAATATAAGGGGGGCAGTGGCAGATCTAGATGGGTTTCTGTGGTTTTGACAGAAACCCCCTTTTAAATTTAGCTTATTGTTATTGTTATTAGTGCTTTACAGTGACCAGCACTGAAGGTCTGGCAGCAACATGTGCTACAGCCTTAGGATTACCTAACCTAATTTCAAGGACTTAGACTTAGTGACTTACAGCTGAAAAGATGTAACAGAAAAGGGGCCAAAGTAAGGAAAAAATCCCTCCTACCCCAGGATTTGAACTGCAGGTCACTAGTTGGGGCCACACTCAGTCTCCTCCAGGATAGATGGATTTTCTTCCTTAAACCTAAAGTATTTATTGTTATTAGTGCTTTACAGTGACCAGCATTGAAGGTCTGACAGCAACATGTGCTGCAGCCTTAGGATTACCTAACCTCCTTGAAATTAAGTTAGGGTTGCAGCACATGTTGCTGTCAGACCTTCAGTACTGGTCAATGTAAAGTACTAATAACAATAAATACTTTAGGTTTAAGGAAGAAAATCCATCCCTCCTGGAGGAGACTGAGTGTGGCCCTGACTAGACATTGGGTGACCTGCAGTTCGAATCCTGGGGTTGGAGGGATTTTTTCCTTACTTTGGCCCCTTTTTTGTTACACCTTTTCAGCTATAAGTTACTAAGTCTAAGTCCTTGAAATTAGGTTAGGTATTTCATGGCAGTCTAATTGGCTTTATTAATGTTGTATTGATAATTTGCCATAGCAAACAACCATATATACCACTGCACTTCAGTGGAATGTATGAAATTACACTTAACTACTATAACATGATTTATAACTATTAAACCCTACAACACTTCATTTTTCATCTCCCACTACATTAAAAATGATCGAGATACTCTAATAGAGCAGTCACCTAGCTAACTACTCTAATAGAGCAATCATAGCTACAGCTTAGTCACAGCTTTCCCCTACAGTTAGCTGTAGTATCTACAGTTTAAGGCAATGGTAAATGTTGACTAAAAGTAGCTTTCTAAAATCTTCTTAAATACCTTATTTTTCAGCTATACCAACTTTCAGGAACCCCTCTTTTAAAAATCCTAGATCCACTACTGGGGGGTGCATGGGGCTGAAGCACTCCCCTCCAAAACTTTACTACCTTTAGAACATGACAAAGAACATTTGCCACATCTTCGACTGTCAGATATCAGTGAATCACATGATCTCTACTGTTCCAAGAGTAGTGGGAAGGTTGTTAGAAAGATGGTAGAAGCTACAGAACAGATGTAGTTGCAACTAAAGCATACATGGACAAGGAAAGATGGAAAGAGTGAAAATAAAAAAGCTTTTCTCTTCTAGAGAGGGTATCATCTTGTATTTCAGTGGTAAAACTGCTAATAAGCTGTTAAAAGACTAAATACTCTAATGGAACAGTCAACTACTCTAATAGAACATCCATCATTTAATATTCTTTAAACTTTCACTCAAACCATACTGCAGCATTTATGCTGTGTCCTTTGTATGAATGCTAGTTACCACTGCTAGTAAAGTGACTCACAGTGCTTATTCAATTAGGCACAGTCAAATTATTACTAATGCGATTTCAGAAAGCTAATTTTCCTGTGAGGAGATGCCCCCAGATCCCTAGATTAAGTGTGCTCCTCATGCTGCATATTGTACTACTGCCACATTTTAAAGCTACCACTATAGTTGCCTGTAGCCTAACACCCCTCCCCCCACAACTTGGGAATTCCTAGACCTGCTCCTGATACTGAAGCTATAAAATGACCTCTACTATTTTTGACATAAAATTACTCTACATAACATCATCATTGCTTAAATATTGGTGGATGAGAACTTGATAATTAATTTTTATAATGTGGCCGATATATTCTATTTTGCATGGGAGGAAACAAAGCACCAACACATATATTGTGTAACAGTATACATACTGTATGGCCAATTATACACATAACTGCACTATGCTTGCTTGTACAGTATAGTTATGTAAATATTAGGCAGATACTGTACACAAGGGCATATATATATGTGTGTGTGTACCACTTTCACATCTCAAATCAAAGGAAAGCCAGTGCATATATATCACATATTGCACTGACTCAAAATGTTAACAAGATATACGATCTCATTAAGGCAGTGCATATATCTCGTTACACACTGCCTTAATGAGATATACGCACTGCCACCAGTGCGTATATCTCGTTCACTTGAGACATTGCATACCTGCATACCTAATAGGTATGCGCACTATATCCAGAAATCATCAGATTTCTTTGATGTTATACTGTTATCCTCTTCACTTATATAGGGAATAAAGCAAGCTGTGATTGTGGGATTGAATTCTCCAAACAACCTGTGATTGTGGGATTCAATTTTAATACATCTACAGTAGTTTGTTTTTTACTTTTGTAAATGTAGCAATTAAAGTAACATAATTAACACTAGTCTCCTAAAATTGTTATATTAGCAATAATAAAATCAAACTACTGTTTGATGTATTAAAATTGAATCCCACAATCACAGTTTGTTTGGAAAAATTCAATCCCACAATCACAGCTTACTTAGTTTCCTATATAAGAGAAGAGTATAGCAACTAAAAATTTTGCCAATTAGGTGGGTCTACATGCTAAAGTAGAACATCATACAGTATGATAGTAACTGTATAGTAGGGACCACAAAGCAGTAGGCATGGCCCATGAAATAAAATCACCCAAAAACCTGCCTCAATTTTCCCTGACAACGATGAGGCAGTATTGGTGAGGTAAAACGAAGCCCAAACAAGCTTTCGGATCGACCCGAAACGCCTTCAACAAGTTGCTACGGAATTTTAAAAATTTTTATTCGACAGAATTTTCTACTGACTGAGTAAGTAAGTAACTGACTGATGCCTTCAGACAAGCGTAACTCGATAACAGGTAAGGCTACGGGCTTGATTTTTTCACTGTTCGACGTCGCTTCGGCCCGACAGGTGCCTTTTGGCATACCGCAGTATGTACAATGCATTCTTCATGGACTTACCAGTGTCCTCCTTTGTGTCCCATTCATCTTTGCTGACAGGGAAAGGTGTCGATTTGGGTGAGCATGTGATGGCTTCCCTTCGAAACGGAAATCGTCTGTATTTTTCATAGTGGCTATTTTGATTGCAAAGGCATTTTTCAAGCAATTCTTGATTCGTATTGCTGTGTAACGGGTTGAACATAGCCGACAGCGAATCGTAATGGATACTTCACTTTTCAGATGATAATTGATATAGCTGGGGTGTGTGGTGCCATTTCAGATGCGGTATGCGTGGGTTCACCAGACATAATAAAATTATTTACAAAAAAAGTTAACAAACAAGTACATGAAACAATTTGGAATTTTCAACTAGAGTAGGGACCATAGCACATCGATAAAAGTACTGAAACAAGTTGGAGTAGTCCATGATATTAAATCACAGTAAAAGAATAAGAAGTGTTATATCCCTACTGTGCATTTCCGTTATCTTGAGCACAGTAGGGATATAACACTTCTTATTGTTTTACTGTGATTTAATATCATGGACTACTCCAACTTGTTTCAGTACTTTTATCGATGTGCTATGGTCCCTACTCTAGTTGAAAATTCCAAATTGTTTCGTGTACTTGTATTAGTTATACCATGGGCACTTGTGCTTTTCCTGTATATACGCACTCACCCTCGGGCCTGCGGCCCTCAGGCTTGTGCATATATATCAGGCAAAGCACTCATGCCCATGGTATAACTATTACATATATATATATGTACCACTTCACACCTCAGATCAAAGAAAAGCCAGTGCATATATATCACATATCGCACTGACTCAAAATGTTAACGAGATATATGTACTGCTACCAGTGCTACCAGTGCGTATATCTCGTTAAGGCAGTGTGTATATCTTGTTACACACTGCATTAAGGTGGCGGTTACCTGGAAGTCGTGGTTTTGAAGCAATTGCAAACGAAGCCATACGTCCTGCCACAAAAATTCATTTATTGCGTCATGTGATTAGTGTTTACATAATAATTAAAATGGCAGCTGTGCATACTCAGGCCCACTGCCTTGTAACAAGAAGAAACTTGTTACTATTGTGCGAGTATTATTAAAGAAGACATTCACTAAAGTAAGTAGAGTAGTGTAGAAGCTTTGTTTATGGGGATTCGAGTAGTTCGCGCGAAACTTAGGCGGCATACGCCATTCGTGGTTTTGTATGGTATGCTAAAGTGTTAGTACAACTTTCTGCGTCAGTTTTTTTCTTGTATACTAGTGAGGGAGACCACTGTATTAGCGTAAAATAAGCGATTGGTTATTGTAGCAGGGCCGCATGTTGAAAAAAAAGATTTTTGTACTGCCTGTCGATGTTACAGCAGGTTTTAGGTCCCTTCGCAGTGGCCAAAAGGGTTACAAAATCCCATAGCTGTGTTTCAGCCTGGCATAGGCTGAAGTTGTGTTGATTGCGCCCTGCTTATGCTGTTAAAGAATAAATTACACATTTTACTTTGCCATAATGTGCAACAGGCTTTGCGTAAACTGACACCAAAAATATTTTTGCATGCTCTTACAATCGGCTCAATAGCATTATAGTTCAGCATCTAGTGGTCGTACAAATCATCATGTAGGTAGAAGAAGAGCTGGTCTACGATGTAACGGTGTTTGCTTTCGCGTAGCTCTACAAATGTGTTCACAACAGAATTTTAAAAATATCCTTTAAACCGGAAATTGTGAGGTAGCCGTCACCTTAATGAGATGTACGCACTGCCATCAGTGCGTATATCTTGTTAACTTGAGACATTGCATACCTAATAGGTGTACACACTATATCCAGAAATCATCAGATTTCTTTGATGTTATACTGCTATCCTCTTCTCTTATATAGGGAATCAAGCAAGCTGTGATTGTGGGATTGAATTCTGCCAAAAAACCTGTGATTGTGGGATTCAATTTTAATACATTAACAGTAGTTTGTTTTTTTACTTTTGTAAATGTAGCAATTAAAGTAACATAATTAACACTAGTCTCTTAAAAATTGCTATATTAGCAATAATAAAATCAAACCACTGTTTGATGTAATAAAATTGAATCCCACAATCACAGTTTGTTTGGAAAACTTCAGTCCCACAATCACAGCTTACTTGGTTCCCTATATAAGAGAAGGGTATAGCAACTAAAGATTTTGCCAATTAGGTGAATCTACATGCTAAAGTAGAACATATTAGTTAGTGCTTTGCCTGTATATACGCACTCGCCCTCAGGCCTGCAGCCCTCGGGCTTGTGCGTATATATCAGGCAAAGCACTCTTGCCCATTGTATAACTATTACAAAGATATATATATATGTACCACTCTATGTAGGCAGTTCAAAGGCCCCGCCAGTGCCATAATTTGTATATGGCACTCTTGCAGATGTAGCAAGTGCATTATAACTTATAATGCACTGGTTGCAGTTTTGCAGACCACAACCAGTGCATTATATGTTATAATGCACTGACCACATTGCAATATAGAGATATTGCACTGGCTGTGGTTTTGTACAGCAATGCACAATTGCCGGCGGCCAAGACTGCTACGACACCTCGCCTAATAGGTGGAAAGACACCTCACAGATCACTCGAATTCTTTAATAGACTGACATGTAAAAGTCGATTGTGGGCCATAATGTCACCACTACGTATAATGTTTACCAAGCAGCCAATGACAATCGGAAAAACCATCGTGGTGGCCACAACTCTATTCTATGTACATACAAATGTACTTATACACCTTACTAGTCTGGTGCCATCTTAGCCCAGATTAAACTGTAGTCCACTTCGACAATGACTCAATAAAACTATTATATTCTCACCTTTATGTTCAATTGTGGTAACCAGTTTTTGTCATGCCACCAGATTCGAGTTTAGCCAGTGTGAATAGTAAGAAATAGACTAGTATCATTTAGTAGTTAGGTTTTGTTTACTTAAACCATCTATTAGCTGTTTTTTTTCACTTGAGAGAATCACTATGACGATTAGTCTGGCGCTAAGTCTATATGGCGATTGAGTGATCACGCTGGCATGCTGAGCACTACATGATGAGAGTCAAAGGTTAGTGATATAACCCATAGCGTACTAGCTTTCAATATCTCAGGTGGCTGCAGTACTGTAGAGGGAACGCCATCGCAACATTTGGCTTGGTTACCCACAATTGATGCTAGAAACCTGGCCTTTATAAGTGTTACAGTTGTCTAGTGAGACTCTCCCCACCTATTAGGTGAGTAGTACATGACAGTTATAAAATGTGCACTCATGCTCTGCCTGTATAAACGCACTTACCTTCGGGCCTGATGGCCCTCAGCCTTGTGCGTTTATATCAGGCAGAGCACTTGTGCCTGTTGTATAACTATGTAATGTACCACTCTCACACCTCAGATCAATGGAAAGCCAGTGCACATATATCACATATTGCACTGGCTCAAAATGTTAACAAGATATACGCACTGCCTTAAAGAGATATACACACTGCACCAGTGCATATATCTCGTTTAGGCAGTGCGTATATCTCGTTAACTCAAGACATTGCACACCTAATAGGAGTGCACACTATATCCAGAAATCATTAGATTTCTTTGATGTTACACTGTCATCTTTCTTCTCTTATATAGGGAATCAAACAAGCTGTGATTGTGGGATTTAATTTTGCCAAATAAACTGTGATTGTGGGATTCAATTTTATTACATCAACAGTAGTTTGTTTTTACATTTGTAAATGTAGTAATTAAAGTAACATATTTAACACTAGTCTCTTAAAATTACTATTTAGCAAAAGTAAAGTCAAACTACTGTTTGACGTATTAAAATTGAATCCCACAATCACAGTTTGTTTGGCAAAATTCAATCCCACAATCACAGCTTACATGGTTCCCTATATACGAGAAGGGTATAGCAACTAAAGATTTGGCCAATTAGGTGAATCTGCATACTAAAGTAGAGCATATTAGTTATACTATGGGCACTCATGCTTTGCCTGTATATACGTACTAGCACTTGGACCTGTGGCGCTCGTGCTCGTGCCTGTGGAGCTCGTACATATATATCAGGCAAAGCACTCTTGCCCGTGATATAACTATTACATTTTCATATACACAAGCATAGGCGGTGCTTTAACTGTTATATTGTACTTCCTGGCCGTCTGGCTTGGAGTGATTTTCTCTAGTACTCAAACACTGTAATTTTCGGTGATCAGGATATCAGTAAGCATTTAACTAATCTATTTCTAGTCGTGAAACGAACTAATAAGATTAGTTTTAGCGATTTACAATGTCACGCACATGATCAATTGTGCTGTCTTAGTGGAATTGTGTTTTAAAAGCTTTGTGATAAGACAGTAAGTGTTTATACAATCTATTCCCAGCCGTAGAACAAACTCGTAGGATTAGTTTGGCTGGTTTTGGTGATTTACAGTGTGTTGTTTATGTAACATTCCTTAAATAAATTCTCCATGTAACTGTACTGTATTTGCCATACATAACTGTACTGTATATATATCTAATCCAAAACAGCCAAGCTGTAAAAAAAGTGTGCGGCCCTCAGAAAGGCTATGGTGAAAAAAGATGTGAAATCCAAGGTGGCGGCCAAGAAATGGCTGTGATGGTAGGTTAATGGTAAAAATTTTAATAATGACAATTTAGGTAAATTTTGTGAAGCGGCACAAAAATTCACCTGAATTGTCGTTATTAAAATTTTTACCATTAACCTACCATCACAGCCATTTCTTGGCTGCCACCTTGGATTTCACATCTTTTTTCACCATAGCCTTTCTGAGGGTTGCACACTTTGTTTACAGCTTGGCTGTTTTGGATTAGATTTCATTTCTTTTTGTATTTGTATACCCCAAAGCCGGCCTATGGCCAGCTTTGGGACTTTTTTAACCTATGTTTTTTTCTTTACTACAGGAAGAAGCAAAGATGAAGTAGACTTACTTTAAATATTTTATCAGTAAATGTACAAATTATATATAATATACTGTATAATACATATGTGACCGATTTGCGAAAAGGGGTCTTCCACACACATCCAATTTGCCAAATTTGACAATTGATAACTTCAGATTGGAAAAAGCTATTGCCTTGATATTTGGGCAGTGGTGAGCACCACTATAGCTGAATACATGGTGAAATTTTCAGGTTAATATGTTACTTGAACACTGAGTTATGGTCTCCACCGTTTACGGAATTGGATGTGTGTGGAAGACCCCTTTTCGCAAATCCGGTCACATATATTGATTACAGAAATCTCCATGGTGGTTTCTTTGTAACTGAACACTCTACAAGGTGACTTCTTCTAATTGCTCTCTCTACAGGGTGAATTGTTTGTAGCTGAACGATCTACAAGGTAACTTCTTCTAGCTGATCTCTCTACAGGGTGATGTGTTTGTAGCTGAATTTTGTATAGGTGATTTGTTTGCAGCTGAGCTCTTTACAGAATGGTTTCTTCGTAGCCGAACTCTCTAAAAGGTAACTTCTTCTAATTGATCTTTCTACAGGGCAATTTGTTTCTGGCAGAATTTTCTACAGGGTGATTTCTTTGCAGCTGAACTCTCTACATGGTGGTTTCTTTGTAGCTGAACTCTCTACAAGGTAATTTCTTCTAGCTGATCTCTCTACAGGGAGATTTGTTTGTAGCTGAACTATCTACAAGGTAACTTCTTATAGCTGATCTCTCTACAGGGTGATTTGTTCGTAGTTGAATTCTGTACAGGTGATTTGTTTGCAGCTGAGCTCTTTACAAAATGGTTTCTTTGTAGCTGAACTTTCTCCAAGGTAACTTCTTCTAACTGATCTTTCTACAGGGTGATTTGTTTGTAGCTGAACTATCTACAAGGTAATTTCTTCTAGCTGATCTCTCTACAGGGTGATTTGTTTGTAGCTGAAATCCCTACAAGGTAACTTCTTCTAGCTGATCTCTCTACAGGGTGATTTGTTTGTAGCTGAACTCTCTACAGGTGATTTGTTTATAGCTGAACTCTCTACAAGGCGATACTTCTAGGTGATCTCTCTACAGGATTCCTTGTTTCTAACTGAACTCTCAACAGGGTGATCTGTTCATAGCTGAACTTTCTACTGGGTGATTTGTTTGCAGCTGAACTCTCTAAATGGTGGTTTCTTTGTAGCTGAACTCTCTACAATGTGACTTCTTTTAGCTGAATTCTCTACAAGGTGACTTGTTTCTAGCTGATCTCTCTACAGGGTGACTTGTTTCTAGCTGAACTCTCTACAGGTGATTTGTTTGCAGCTGAACTCTCTACATGGTTTATTTCTTTGTAACTGAACTCCCTGCAAGGTGACTTCTTCTAGCTGATCTCTCTACAGGGAGATTTGTTTGTAGCTTAACTCTCTGCAGGTGATTTGTTTGCAGCTGAACTCTCTA
The DNA here is from genome assembly GCF_963678975.1 of Dysidea avara. Classification (NCBI taxonomy): domain Eukaryota; kingdom Metazoa; phylum Porifera; class Demospongiae; order Dictyoceratida; family Dysideidae; genus Dysidea; species Dysidea avara. The sequence continues at coordinate 28,199,013 of NC_089279.1, read as the reverse complement.
CATGATGGTTTCTTGGTAGCTGAACTCTCTACAAGGTAATTTCTTCTAGCTAATCTCTCTACAGGCCGATTTGTTTGTAGCTGAACTCTCTACATGATGGTTTCTTTGTAGCTGAACTCTCTACAAGGTGATTTCTTCTATAGCTGATCTTTCTACAGGGTGATTTGTTTGTAGTTGAACTCTCTACATGATAGATTCTTTGTAGCTGAACTTTCTACAAGGTGATTTCTTCTATAGCTGATCTTTCTACAGGGTGATTTGTTTGTAGCTGAACTATCTACATGATGGTTTCTTTGTAGCTGAACTCTCTACAAGGTAACTTCTTCTAGCTGATCTCTCTACAGAACAATTTGTTTGTAGCTGAACTGTCACATGATTGTTTCTTTGAAGCTGAACTCTCTACAAGGTGATTTCTTCTAGCTGATCTTTCTACAGGGTGATTTGTTTGTAGCAGAACTCTCTACAAGGAAACTTCTTCTAGCTGATCTCTCTATAGGGAGATTTGTTTGTAGCTGAACTCTCTATACATGATTTGTTTGCGGCTGAATTCTCTACATGATGGTTTCTTTGTAGCTGAACTCTCTACAAGGTAACTTCTTCTAGCTGATCTCTTTACAGGGTGAATTGTTTGTAGCTGAACGATCTACAAGGTAACTTCTTCTTACTTATCTCTGTACAGGGTGATTTGTTTGTAGCTGAACTTTCTACAAGGAAACTTCTTTTAACTGAGCTCTGTACAGGGTGAATTGTTTGTAGCTGAACTATCTACGAGGTAACTTCTTCTAGCTGATCTCTCTACTGGATGATTTGTTTGTAGCTGAACTATCTACAAGGTAACTTCTTCTAACTGATCTTTCTACAGGGTGATTTGTTTGTAGCTGAACTATCTACAAGGTAATTTCTTGTAGCTGATCTCTCTACAGGGTGATTTGTTTGTAGCTGAATTCTGTATATATAGGTGATTTGTTTGCAGCTGAGCTCTTTACAGTATGGTTTCTTTGTAGTTGAACTCTCTACAAGGTAACTTCTTCTAGCTGATGTATCTACAGGGTCACTAGTTTGTAGCTGAATTCTCTACATGGTGGTTTCTTTGTAACTGAACTATCTACAAGGTGACATCTTCTAGCTGATCTTTCAACAGGGTAATTTGTTTGTAACTGAACTCTCTACAAGAAAACTTCTTCTAACTGATGTCTGAACAGGGTGAATTGTTTGTAGCTGAACTCTCTACAGGGTGATTTGTTTGTAGCTGATCTCTATACAGGTTACTTATTTCTAACTGATCTCTTGAATTCTGTTCAGGGTGACTGCTCTATTAGGATGACTGCTCTATTAGAGTATCTCGATCTCGCACTTGCTACACCAAGTTGGATTTCGTGTTATAACTCCGTGGCTTTAAGTCTGATCCTTCTACACCATTGAAGAGCCTTTCTAAGATGATAACTCCATCTGTACAGCGATTTTCAAAGCATTACCCCAAGTGGTTTATCTGGTAGGCGTGGCAAGCATAATAATAATAATCAATAGCATATGTAACTCTTATATCCCCATAGAATATCATTGGTGCACAAATTTGAAATACAGGCAAAGAGACAGTGCATGTGCATCATTGTATTGCAATATCAGAAGTAGACAAGCTACTCCACTATTCTTCTAGTACAGTGTATGTATTTTAATACCAACTGGTAAGTGATTATCTTATTGTAGTTATTTGGCTGTCCTTTCTAAGCAGTGGAATAATTAAATACACACTTCATCTGTACACATGCCATACAATTTTTGCCTGTATTTATTTAATAAAAGTAACTCATTACACATTAGGCCACTTATTGTTAATTTTATGTTTCAGATCAGGAAATTTGCTGTATGGCAAGGCGGGAGGGAGGTTCATTATTCATTATTCATTATTTATACCATGTATTTTCAAACTTTAAAAGACAATAATGGTGTCACACATAAAACATAAAATTGTACAATGTACACTGATTTCATAGACCTATATTAATGAAAGTTATGTTCGCTTTAATACAGGGTCTTTCGACTTCTTACAAGAGGTGCAGATGGGATATGAGTTTCCTACGGTGTGCAAGTTGTTGGTACAGCTACAGTAGTAGCAGACTTGATCATTACATCCTGATGAGTAGTACAATTTCTCCATAGGGTCATAGCATCTTAAATCTCGTACATGTACATTTGAAAGTTTACCAGTCAAGTGAAGGTCTGCTAACATGGCACCACAAGTGTAAGACAATCCAGTTCTGAACTGTTTTTCCACTTGCATCCTTTGGCTGCAAGGAATAAAAGAACGTCGTTTCTAAGTTTTTCTTTTCCATTTCGAGGATTTGGGTTAACATCTGGTAACTGTTTACTGCAGAGTTCGGCTTGTGCTGCCATCATGATTTGAAACGCATTTCTGTACTGAAAATTCGACTGAATCACCGTTGTCGTCACTGTTGTCACACCAGATTCACTAGCAGATCGATCGCGCATGTAGTACTTGATAAATTGGCCAAAGGTAGGAGTAATCTCAGTAATTTGTAGATCAGGATCCACCAAATCTAACAGGTCCTTTCTTTTACCAATAAAAACTTCTGCAATGCTTCCTACTGTTCCATCATGCCGTGGCGCCACTTTCTTGGAAATAACTTCAGTGAAAAAGGAACGAAAGAAGGAGGATGAATTTTGGCAATTTGCCAAGGCAACAAAGTACTGTTTGTCGACTTGCAGAACACAATAACATTTACAATATTCGAAGCCATGCATACTAGCTAACTGAATAACTCGCACAAAAACATTACAAAAATTTTTAAGTACAAAAAATAATGGAAAATTAGACATGACATCACAATAATGACTAAATTTAGGCGGTGCAGCAAAGCAATGCGGGAGGGGGATCTGAAACATAAAATTAACAATAAGTGGCCTTACTTGCAACTGCACTATTTAGTTACAGTCATTTACATATTACCCATATAATAAAGTAACTATAATATTATTACATATTATATTACTTTGTGTCCACAGCCTTAAGCTGTCACGTGTGCAACTACCACCTTATCACATGACAAGATTGCATCATTGGACAATGTGTAAATCTTGGCTATAAGTAAGAAGATGGTGAATAAGCTTCATTCAGTAGGTTTCGTTATTTCATTGTGGCTATAGACGTTACTCAGTGGATAACAAAAGAGATTAGTAACTTTGTTACTTGTAGTAATAGTATTACTTAATCTTAGACTAGTTACAGTAACTTCATTACTTTTTTAATGCATTACATTCGTAAGTAAAGTAACTTGCATTATCTTACCTGTTTTTATAGCGTATTTCGTTATATTACATAGTTACCACAAAAGTAAATAATTATTATGTAAAGCGTTAAATAAATAAGTAACACGTTGACTGCTCCATGTCTGATATCCTAGATCAGCCCCTGCAAGCTCTACTATAGTCAAGACAGTTTCCAAAGTATACTTACTGGATCCTGTGGGTCTCCCCTTTATTTTTACCAAACAGGAATTAAGGCATACATGAAAGGCAAAGCCTGTACAAGGTGCCTGCCTACAGAAACATACATTCATACATATACCTACTACAAACTACACAACAAAATACAAAACAGAACAAAAAAGGACTGAAAACGAAGTTAATTAACACATAAGTAATTATAACTGAAGCCAGAAAGACTTTAAATTACTATCTTCAAGGATATGTAATGGTATAGTGTTACAGAGAAAAGTTCTGTTGACAAAATATGAATATCTCCGAGAGTTGGTGGTGGTATAATTATGCCATTGAGGAAATTGACCGAAAGGAAACTTTGCCTTGACTGGAGAGAAGGAAGGTGAAGTTGGGAGCAACAATCATTTGAGAAAATAGTCCAAGAGCTGGTAAATGGATACTACAGCTCCCACAGATCAAGCTGCCCACTTTCGCAGGGATTCTATTAGCTGGATATTCCCCAAATTATTGGATTCCATATATGACTGCAGTATACTCTAGTGTTGGCCGGATGATAGCATTGTATGTGGTAATTAGCTGCACGGTTGCAACCAAACATTGATCTGCGTAAATAGTCCGAAGATTTGGTGCCTTTGCTGGCAACAAACTTGCAATGCTTAGACTAATTTATGGAATCTACCTGCACACCAAGATACTTCACAGGATTATACCTCTAGGTTGATGGTTAATGGAGTATAGTGGAATCAGTTAATTTGTAAGTGATCATCAAAGCTTCACGTTTTATGGGATTTAACTTTAGCTGCCAATGACTAGCCCAAGAAGAAATGGAAGTGAGGTCATCTTGAAGGGAAGAACAGCGACTAATATGTAAAGAGCAGTCAGCACAGCTGGTAGCTATGTCCCTTACTGCATAGTTTAAGTGCACTTAGCTATACATAATAGGAAGCAGCTACATACACACATTAGACCTCACAAGGCCGGAGGAGACGGTCCGGTTGGTCAGGCCTGAGCCGGACCAATAATCTGGAGTTGAACCGACTAGCTGACCAGCTCGAACTACATTACTCTCATGCAATCTTTGGACGATCACATCTACTTGTAGCTACGTACATTTTACAGATGTTATTGAAAATGCATGACACGAGTAGTTACCTAGTTTCTCAGCCTAACTAAAGCACAGAACTACACGTATAGTACCTCCAAATACCTTACAGTATTGTTTTGCACAGAAATGATTGTGGGTTCTACGTACAGTATCACGTGTGCTGACAGTTGGCATTTATCACGTGTAAGGCAGGTGCCTTCTTTGATTCTAAACCAGCACACTTATATCACATCTTCATAAAATAATCATTAGCATTCCTTGGCTTGTCTCTCTTGGCTTCTTTTACTGGGCGAAGGGCTGGCAGTGACAAACCAGATGACTCATTCCGCGGCAAGAAGCTGTACACCCATACATTACATGGTTGCCATCTGGATGAGATATGTTGAGTAGAAATCACTCCTCTTCAACTACCCACTCGTCCTGTCGAGATACTGAGCAAACTCTCAGTCTCACCCACATCGCACCATTTTCGAATACAGATTTTTTTTTCCCGGGCTGGATGGACTGCCCTTGCCTACCGCCCCCAGCACAAAGAAAGCACGTGCTGGACAACTGAATAAAAAGGACCAGATTGCTAAAAGTTTAAAAGTCCCTGTGCTCATCAATGCGGCCCATCTCAGGAGAGGCATCAGAGGAGCGATGCGAGATGGACCTACTTCCACGTATGCACATTGTAGCTGACCGAAGTAGAGAAAAAGACAATGTGCATCGGATAAAAGCCAGAGTCTGACTGTAACTAGTAGAGCCGCGGCGAGATAGATGGTCAGCCAAACGACGGTAGAAAACTATTGCCTCCCTTCCCATACCTCCAGTGGTTGCAAACACAAGGGGGGTGAAGGAGGCCTGCTCAACCTCTTCGAATACTGATTGGTCTCGTGACTGTCCACCAGTATATTTACGTGATGATCCGTTCACTTCATACAAACCAGTATAGTAGCAAGATAGTAGTATACTGTATTTTTGTAGCTGTGTAGCTTTTTATTGTAGCTGTGTAAATTCACTGTATAGTAATCAAGACACACGGTAGTGTGTCGTGCGGCCCAAGAAGCCGGCGCGCCACACCGTGAGTATATTGACAGGAAGAACGAAAACGTCATTTTCACACCTTTGTATCTCGGTGATCACGTATCTGATTGGAACCAAATTTGCTACACAGTTGCCCGCCAGCCAAGGGAGTCTACATTCCAAATTTGAAGGAAATCGCTCCAGCCATTTCCGAGATACGAGCTGCCAAAGTTTCGTTTTTTTTTCTTCGTTTTTTTTTCTTCTTCGTCTTTTCGCACACTTGCAAAAATTGCTATAACAAGCAAACGCGTACTCCGATCGCCTTGAAATTTGGCACACAGAAAGGGAGTCCAAAGGGGAATCCTAGCATCAAATTTGGTACAAATCAGATGAATGGTTCAGGAGTTATGACCGATTATTCGCGTAAAACAAGATCGATTTGTTGTCACGCCTACAGGGTAAACCGCTTCATGGAATGAGTTGAAAATTGCTATGTAGATGGAGTAACCATCGTAGGAGTGCCTTTTGGTGGTTTGAAAGGAATCAAGATAAAGACCACGGAGATATGACACAAAACCCAACCTGTGTCACAATTACGCGATCGATTTTTATGAATAAAAAAGTATTAGTTTTCATGCCTACTAGGCAAACCGCTTAGAGCAATGAGCTGAAAATCGGTGTATAGCTGGAATAATCTTCATAGAAAGTCCTTGCAGTAGTACAGAAGAATCGGATTACAAACCACTGAGTTATGATTCGAAAGCCAACTCCGTGTAGCAAATGCGAGATCGAGATACTCTAATAGAACAGTCACCCTAATAGAGCATTCGGCTAATTTATTTACTCCATTATAGAATCTTATTACATCACAAGTTATTCTGTAGGGAGTTCAGCTGCAAACAGTTAATCTTATAGACAGTTCAGCAAGAAGACAGTCACCATGTGGAGAGTTAAGCAAATATACCACTATAGAGATTCAGAACATTACAAGTCACACTGAAGAAAGTTCAGCTATAAACAAGTCATGCACTGTGTAGAAAATTCAGCTACAATTAAGTCACTCTCTAGAGAATTCAGTTACACAGAATTCAGCTACACACAAGTCACTGTGGAGAGAGTTCAGCTACAAACAAATTACCCTTTAGAGTGATCAGCTACAAACAAAACACTTTGCAGGGTGTTCAACTGCAACAAATCAATTACCTTTAGAGCGATCAGCAATGAACAAATCAACACAAATCTACCTGTAGAGAGATCAGCTAGAAACAAATCACCCTGAAGAGAGTTCAGCTACAAAAAATCACCCTGTAGAGACATCAGCTAGAAACTAGACACAATGTAAGGAGTTCAGCTACAAGCAATCACCCTGTAGAGAGTTCAGCTAAAACAAATCAACCTGCAGAGAGATCAGCTACAAACAAATCACCTTATAGAGAGTTCAGCTACAAACAGATTACCTGTAGAGAGATCGGCTACAAACAAATCAACCTGCAGAGAGATCAGCTATATACACACAAATCAACTTGTAGAGAGATCAGCTACAAACAAATCACCCTGTAGAGAGATCAGCTAGAAACTACACACAATGTAAGGAGTTCAGCTACAAACAAATCACCCTGTAGAGAGATCAGCTACAAACTAGACACAAAGTAAGGAGTTCAGCTACAAGCAAATTACCCTGTAGAGAGTGCATCTACAAACAAATCAACCTGTAGAGCAATCAGCTAGAAACAAATCACCCTGAAGAGAGGTCAGCTACAAAAAAATCACCCTGTAGAGAGATCATCTAGAAACAAATCATCCTGAAGAGAGGTCAGCTACAAAAAAATCACCCTGTAGAGAGATCAGCTACAAACAAATTGCCCTGTAGAGAGATCGGCTACAAACAAATCAACCTGCAAAGAGATCAGCTACACACAAATCAACTTGTAGAGAGTTCAGCTACAAACAAATTACCCTGTAGAGAGATCGGCTACAAACAAATCAGCCTGTAGAGAGTTCAGCTAAAACAAATCAACCTGCAGAGAGATCAACTACAAACAAATCACCTTATAGAGAGTTCAGCTACAAACAAATTACCCTATAGAGAGATCGGCTACAAACAAATCAACCTGCAGAGAGATCAGCTACACACAAATCAACTTGTAGAGAGATCAATTACAAACAAATCACCCTGTAGAGAGATCAGCTAGAAACTACACACAATGTAAGGAGTTCAGCTACAAATAAATCACCATATAGAGAGTTCAGCTACAAACAAATCACTCTGTAGAGAGATCAACTAGAAACTGGACACAATGTAAGGAGTTCAGCTACAAGCAAATCACCCTTTAGTGAGTTCAGCTACAAACAAATCAACCTGCAGTGAGATCACCTACAAAAAAGCACCTTGTACAGAGTTCAGCTACAAACAAATTACCCTGTAGAGAGATCGGCTACAAACAAATCAGCCTGTAGAGAGTTCAGCTAAAACAAATCAACCTGCAGAGAGATCAACTACAAACAAATCACCTTATAGAGAGTTCAGCTACAAACAAATTACCCTATAGAGAGATCGGCTACAAACAAATCAACCTGCAGAGAGATCAGCTACACACAAATCAACTTGTAGAGAGATCAATTACAAACAAATCACCCTGTAGAGAGATCAGCTAGAAACTACACACAATGTAAGGAGTTCAGCTACAAATAAATCACCATATAGAGAGTTCAGCTACAAACAAATCACTCTGTAGAGAGATCAGCTAGAAACTGGACACAATGTAAGGAGTTCAGCTACAAGCAAATCACCCTTTAGTGAGTTCAGCTACAAACAAATCAACCTGCAGTGAGATCACCTACAAAAAAGCACCTTGTACAGAGTTCAGCTACAAACAAATTACCCTGTAGAGAGATCGGCTACAAACAAATCAACCAGTAGAAAGATCAGCTACACACAAATCAACTTGTAGAGAGATCAGCTACAAACAAATCACCCTGTAGAGAGATCAGCTAGAAACTAGTCACAATTAAGGAGTTCAGCTACAAGTAAATCACCCTGTAGAGAGTTCAGCTAAAACAAATCAACCTGCAGAGAGATCAGCTACAAATAAATCACTTTATAGACAGTTCAGCTACAAACAAATTACCTTGTAGAGAGATCGGCTGTAAATTAATCAACCTGCAGAGAGATCAGCTACACACAAATCAACTTGTAGAGAGATCAGCTACAAACAAATCACCCTGTAGAGAGATCAGCTAGAAACTAGATACAATGCAAGGAGTTCAGCTACAAGCAAAATCACCCTTTAGTGAGTTCAGCTACAAACAAATCAACCTGCAGTGAGATCACCCACAAAAACGCACTTGTACAGAGTTTAGTTACAAACAAATCACCCTGTAGAGAGATCAGGTAGAAGAATTCACCTTGTAGAGAGTTTATTTACAAAGAAACCATCATATAGAGAGTTCAGCTACAAAGAAATTACCCGTAGAGAGTTCAGCTAGAAGAAGTCACCTTGTAAAGAGTTTAGCTACAAAGAAACCACCTGTACAGAATTCAACTACAAACAAATCACTCTGTATAGAGATCAGCTAGAAGAAGTTACCTTGTAGATAGTTCAGCTACAACAATTCACCCTGTAGAAAGATCAGCTAGAAGAAGTCACCTTGTAGAGTGTTCAGTTACAAAGAAACCATCATGTAGAGAGTTCAGCTGCAAACAAATCACTCTGTAGAGAGTTCAGCTACAAAGAAACCGCCATGTAGAGAGTTCAGCCTCATACAAACCACCTTGTAGAGAATTCTACTACAACAAATCACCCTGTAGAGAAGAAGTTACCTTGTAGAGAGTTCAGCTACAAAGAAACCACCATGTAGAGAGTTTAGCTGCAAACAATTCACCTGTAGAGAGTTCAGCTAGAAACAAATCACCCCGTAGAGAGATCAACTGGACGAAGTCACCTTGTAGAGAGTTCAGCTACAAAGAAACCATCATGTAGAGAGTTCAGCTGCAAACAAATCACCCTGCAGAGAGTTTAGCTACAAAAAATCACCCTATAGAGAGTTCAGCTAGACGAAGTCACCTTATAGAGAGTTCAGCTACAAAGAAACCATCATGTAGAGAGTTCGGCTATAAAGACACCACCATGTAGAGAGTTTAGCTGCAAACAAATCAAATGTTACAGAGAGTTCAGCTACAAAGAAACCATCCTGTATATAGTTCAGCTACATTTCAAGTCACCCAGTAGAGAGATCAGCTGCAAAAAAAAATCCTGTGGGGAATAATGAGCATGTAATAAATATATGTATATAATTTGTATAATTACTAATAAAATCAAAAATAATTGAAGTACTAAAATTCTTCTTTAAGTTCTTTTCTTCTTCCTGTGGTAAAGAAAAAAACACATGGGTTAAAAAAAGCCCCAAAGCCAGCCATAGGCCGGCTTTGCAGTATACAAATACAAAAAGAAGTGATATCTAATCAAAAACAGCCAAGCTGTAAAAAAAGGTGCAGCCCCCATAAAGGCCATGGTGAAAAAAGATGTGAAATCCAAGGTGGCGGCCAAGAAATGGCTGTGATGGTAGGTTAATGGTTACATTTTAATAACGGCAATTCAGGTGAATTTTGTGCCGCTTGGTCTTGGCACCAAATTCACCTGAATTGTTGTTATTAAAATGTAACCATTAACCTACCATCACAGCCATTTCTTGGCCGCCACCTTGGATTTCACATCTTTTTTCACCATGGCCTTTATGGGGGCCGCACCTTTTTTTACAGCTTGGCTGTTTTTGATTAGATAGTAATTATATCCTAGCTAAAGGGGGCCATGCTGCATGGGTTCCATGTGAAATTTGGGGGGAATGTTGCAAGTTGCTAGCTAGTTTTACGTTAAAATTTAGCATCAATTTTAAATTTTAAGGCATTTTCAAGCCTTTAAATTGCAAAAATTCTGCAGCTTCTGGGGGTTGCACCCCCAGATCTCCCTTGAACTGCTAATTGCTAGCTATAACTAAATGAACCATACAGCAAGTTTCATGCTGTGTCCCCTGGGTATGTCAGGTCCGAGGTCAGGTCTACAATTATACATAGTATAGAAAGTCTGAAGAACATCAGATAGGCTTGAGCATATTTATATAGCTAGCTAGCAGTGAAATATCACTAAAATTGCATATCTGAGTGTCTAATTTTCAAAAATTTCCTGTGGGGGCATACCCCCAGACCCCCCTAGAATGCTCGTGCTTCGCACTTCGCACACTGTGCAACAGCTCCTCTCTCATTGGCATGTATATAGTAGCAATTTCAACATTATAGTCAATGGCCTGACCAACTCAATTTTCCCTTCTCCGGCCCTGCCTCACTGTATAATCATGCACTGTGTAGCTGGATGTAGTCTAGCATAGCCAAACCATTTTTCCTTCTTTGTATTGGTTAGGAAGAAAAGTTTTCTTCCCAACCCAATTAGCTACACTGAAAAGATAGTGATCTAGTCCGGCTACACGAGACCATAGATTAAGGTGTTATTATTATTATTATATTTGTTACTGTGCAGAAATCAAAAAGATTGTTGTGCACAGGTGTGATCATAATGAATGTTCAGGTTAGTACAAAACTCATCTAAGGTAGGGTAGTGTCTATAATTATAATCTTTGGCGAGACTAAGCCGGATGCATACTGAGCTAGCTACGTACGAGCTATACAAACAAAGCAATGCACACGGCACACACATTCAGCATACCCTACTAGCTAGCTATAATAATAATAATCAATCGGTGGCAACAGCTATATACGTGATAGCTACTTACCACACGAATCAGAAACGCACGAGGCTAGGGGCTGAATCTTTGGCATTAATGAATCAATTGGAATCACCATAAACAGTGCTGTAAACCAAACGGTGTACTTCAGTGCCCTCGTCAGTGCCTCAAGCATTGCCAAACTCCTGTTAGTAGCTATCCTGAAAATGCGGTCACGTGTTTATTTTGTCAAAGTGAACCTGCGGCCCACGGTTATCTCAGGTCAGCCGCTCACGCACTTCATTCAATATGAGGCCAGTTAGGAAAGATGATATGAAAGTGTTGTCAGCGTCAGGAGGCGCATCGCTTCTGTGATTGCCATTTCAAAGTAGCTACGTACGTAGGCACCAGCCTATTATGCTTTTAATTTTACCTATTTATGCTATGCTGCAGTGCTAAAAATTTTTGCCTATTATGCTCATAATTATGCTCAAAATTATTGCCACAATTCCAATGTTTTGTTACTTTCTATGGATAATTATTATTTATTATTATTATTATTGTTACTGAGCAGACAGCACAGCTGATATGCTCAGGAAAAAAAGCAATCATAAAATGAATTTAGCTACGTAGTTACAAAGATTACAGTTATTGAGTTCCATACAATGTTTGCAGTTCCGCTGAAAAAGAGTCAATATTGATGCTCTCAATGATGGAAGATGGTAAGTTGTTCCAATCCTTAATTGATCTGGAGAAAAAGCTCTGTTGGTATGAATAATTTTAGGCGGATGAGTTTGGTAGTATAAAACGATGTGGGTGATATAGTCTGGTGGATCTTGTCATTGAAATGAAATGAGGAGGAATTGATAGTGAATAATATTGATGTATAATTTTAAAAAGTGCTTGTAGTCTGGATATTTTACGTCTCAGCTGAAGGCTTGACCAAGAAAGATGCTGTAACGATAAACTTTGGCTTATGAACAACTGGTTAAATGTAAAAAGTGCTTGTTGTGCATTAAAAATTTGGCTGCATTGTAAACTATAATAACAGTCATGTCAGATAATTACTTAATGTCATATAAGTGGCATTGACTGTTTTATTATTGTAAGTCAACCTTATTCTGTGGTATGCATTTTTGTTTACAATATGAGAGTTATTCTGCCTATTATGCTAGCATTGTGCTTGATGCTTTCAGGTACCTATTATGCTCAAAATTATGCTGGCATAATAGGTTGGTGCCTATACGTATGTGATAGAACCCCCCCCAAAAGAAATCCTACTTGACTCTAAAACATTTACTGAAATACACAGCTACGCATGTGTAGCTAACGCACGCACGCACGCACGCACGCACGCACGCACGCACGCACGCACGCACGCACGCACGCACGGACTTTTATGAAAGCATTTACAATTTGGATCTCCAAGCTACCTACAAGGTTAAATAGCTGATAGTACTTATGCCTCTGTATAGCTACAGGATTTTGAGATGTTCTATAGTTATTACAATGGAATGAAACTTATACAAAGGAGGGGGATTATTAAAGATGACAGAGAAATGGAAAAATGCAAAGGAGGGAATTATTTTAATTAGAAGACTGTATAAGTACACAATTTATTGTGATTCAAGAAATGGATACTTCACCTATTGGCTTTGTACATGTACAATGTGTTGAAAAACAAGCAAATTACTATATAGTAGCTAGGCACATGCAGTTACTCTTACAGTATTATCCTACAGTATAGTAATACTGTATGTTAGGAAAGATACATTTTCAACTCCACACAATTGACTAAAGCCGTTCTTCCTTGCAGGAGACATTACAATACAATTCATACATACAGTACAACTACAAAAATAAACACTACAGTTATAAACAAGACAGTACATGCACAAAATAATCCTAACAAAAACTATTAAAATGGTGTCTGTTAATAGTATTGTGGAGGGAAGCTAGTACACTGTTCTACCAATGGGATGCTTTACATCCAAAGAACTGTTGTAAGAAGGGAAAATTGATCAATATGGAAACACAAAAAATGACTTAACCCTTGTATGATAATGAGTTTGGGTGCTACTAAAGTGCATAGGTGTCTCCAAGGGAATACGTCTAGTATGATGGTACTGGTAGATGTACACATGCGTAACTGCGCATTTCAGTAAATATTTCAGGGTCAAGCAGGATTTCTCTTTGGGGGTTCTATCATTGTAGCTACTTTGAAATGGTAATCACAGAAGCGATGTGCCCTTGTAGTATGATGGTACACAAACAGAACAAAATTGACTGAGATATTGAAACGGCGGCCAATGCAAATGCTGGTAATACAGCAATAGGTGATCATGATTTCGGGGATTTAAATTCATTATTAGATGAACAGCTCTATTCTGGAGACGCAGCAGACGTTGTGATAACTGTTGAGTCAGAGAGGGACCCCACACACGTAAAGAAAGCATAATAAAGGTGAGATAATATAAAAGAATCGATTAAAGGTTTAAGCAATTGAGTACCAGAGTCCGCTTGTGTGAATTGATCATGTGAAGATGTATGCCATCTTATTACAAGCATTGGATACTTGATTAGCCCAGGAAAGGGTAGGGTCAAATATCACCCCTCTGTTTATCCACCATCTTCAAGATTACTTCATCAACTACAATGGGAGGATAATCTGCCAGCTTCTTACGATTACCACAAAACCACATAACATTAGATTTCTTAAAGTTTAGCATCATTCAATTGCCAGAAATAAATTTAAAAACTAACTGCAGCTAAGAATTCATTGAAGCATGTGCAGCTGCTGCTGCAGGGATGTGTCCACAGCAGGTCAGGATGGTGTCATCAGCATACTGAACCAATTACCCATCTGTAACTTGGAGTAGCAGAAATCAGTTTCCACAATAGCTTTATGGTACCATGACAGTATTGGTTAGGTAGAATCAAGCCCAAAAGTGCCTCCAAAATGGCCAAAAAACGCTTCTTCAAAAGCCCTTCTTCTTCTTTATATAAGTTCTTATGGATTTTTAAAAAAAATTATTTAGTGGAATTTTCTATACTGACTGTATAATTTGGCTCTAATGGCATTCCACTAATCCATAACAAGTAAAAGTTTGTGCATCATGTGCTAAGAACCAGATTTTTGCACAAAGCTTTTAGCAAACACACATATGTGCTTCATATGTAAACTATATCCACCACAAAAACACCTTCGCTGTAAAAAAGGCGCGCCCAAGAAACTACAAGTACCTGGAACCCAATGTAAAAAAACAAAAAGAAAACAGCTCAGCTGAAGTGAAAAGTAACTGGTAACTTAAAGAGCTGATATCTGAAGCGGCCAAGAATACAATTACTAAAGTTTAATCCATGCAAGAACACCTTAGCTATAAAACAGGTGTGTACATGAAAGTAACTGGCAACTGAAATGGCTGATATTTGAAGCGGCCAAGAATGAATGGTCATATACAACTAATTCAAAAATTTAACACTGAACCTTTATAATTCAGCTGTGTTCTATATTCACTCTTGCTGCATCGTAAAGTAATTTCTTTTAACTCTAATTGGCTGGTAATTTGGCTGCCTTTTTTTGCTCTATTATACTGACTATTGAAAAAGGCGGCCAAATTACCAGCCAATTAGAGTTAAAAGAAATTACTTTACGATGCAGCAAGAGTGAATATAGAACACAGCTGAATTATGAAGATTCAGTGTTAAATTTTTGAATTAGTTGTATATGACCATTCATTCTTGGCCGCTTCAGATATCAGCCATTTCAGTTGCCAGTTACTTTCATGTACACACCTGTTTTATAGCCAAGGTGTTCTTGCATGGATTAAACTTTAGTAATTGTATTCTTGGCCGCTTCAGATATCAGCTCTTTAAGTTACCAGTTACTTTTCACTTCAGCTGAGCTGTTTTCTTTTTGTTTTTTTACATTGGGTTCCAGGTACTTGTAGTTTCTTGGGCGCGCCTTTTTTACAGCGAAGGTGTTTTTGTGGTGGATATCACTCATTTTTGTCAGTGATAGACTCTACATTTGGTTTAAAAGGTAATTTTTTTTTGGAAATGAGCAATTAACATTAATGCAGAATATTATCTTGGAGAGTCAGTAAAATCCATACATAATAATGATTGTTTCGTAACACCGTAAATTCGGAAGTATGAATTTAAAATGTAGTATGACTGTTCTATTAGAGTAAATCTATCTTTACTGCCTGCATGTGATGAATATATCTCATATCTGTGCATGTTAAATGCTTCAGACACCTAATTAACTTGCAAGTGACTAATTAGTTTACAGTTGCTACGCAACTATAAATACATTTGTAATTGTTATCACCATAATCATTTATCATGTTATAACCATTTTTTATTATTTTGGTCACAACTTCAGGATTAGAGCAGCAGAGAAAGGAATAGAGGACTCAACCATCAAGGCTTGTATATGGGAGATGGAACAGTATTGCGATGGACAATGCCGGTACTAACCCCTCATGGGTGTTGCAGTACAGTATAGATGCAAGACCAGAGCCTCGATCGTCACCTTTTGACTGTGGTCACAACTTCAGGATTGGAGCAGCAGAGAAAGGAATGGAGGACTCAATCATCAAGACTCGGGGAGATGGAATAGTATTGCCAAGGATAATGCCAGCACTAACCCCTCAAGGTTGCCACAGTGCAGTATCGATACAACCACTCCAACCAGTGCATAAGACCAGAGCCTCGATCATCACCTTTTGACTGAAATTTTTATACTTGATGAAGCAATTAAAACAAAAAAGTTGTAGTACTTATACTTTCCTGAGGGAGCATGCCCCCAGAGTCCCAGACTCCCTTGCCTGTTCAGCAGAATAATAGGATTGAGCCTTACTACCACTTTCACCTTTATTCTTGGCCTGGATGTACATATCGGCAACATAATACAGTAGCTGTAGATAATGCCCCTAGGCAGAGCTATAGGGGTGGGAATTTTTCCCTACTATCACACTATCACAGTAGTTCTTCTCGCAGTTCATTGCCTTGCCATCATCAACTGCTGTCAAAACATTAGTGTCGTCCCCCAGACCCTTCCTCAAGCCAGGATATGTGGAGAGGGTGATGTTGAGTCTTGGGAAGGGTTACATAGTAACAAAGGTAACAAAATGTTATAAAGCGCAGTAGCTAGCTACACTGTGCCCCTGGGCTCCAACAGCAAATTGCTGACTAGCCAGTACTCCAAATTGTAATTCTAAACATGAGTCTGGGAACGACAAGCAAAATCATGAATGAAAAACCTAGTGGAGATTGTATTTAGATAACTAACAAAGAAGCTAACATTTGAGCAGAATGGATTTAAAAAGTGGAATGATATGTGGTAACTGGGTAACTACCAAACAAATTTCAGCATTTACAGAGTAACAGAAATTTAACTTGTCGTTCCCGGACTCATGTTTAGAATTACAATTTGGAGTACTGGCTAGTCAGCAATTTGCTGTTGGAGCCCAGGGGCACAGTGTAGCTAGCTACTGCGCTTTATAACATTTTGTTACTTTGTTACCTTTGTTACTATGTAACCCTTCCCAAAACTCAACATCACCCTCTCCACGTATCAAGCCATATCTACCTCAAGCTAGATCCTCAAGCATGCTTATCACACAGAAATAACTTAGTTTAGCAGTGCACAAACAGCATATGTACACTTACCGCATTGTTGAACCATGTATACCACCAGAATCCACCGGATTGACAACTAACACGTGATCTATTCAGTAGGGGAAATCTCGTGGAAAGTCCCTAATTACCTTAAGCGGACACTCGTGATACGTGGTTTTAAATTGAATGGTTTAAGCATATGGTTTAAGAATGTAACTAGATGGTGAGGCGTACTTTAATCGGCTCGACTTTAATGAGAAACTCGAGCCCCTCGTGAGAAACTACATCGCTTGAGCAACGCTTGAAGAAGTAAGAGTCAAGAATACTGATCGAGGTACTCTATGATATATGCCGGTCTTGAATGCTAACGAAACGAGGAGTGAAGTTTGTGTAACGTGTCACATCGCCACACACTGATTCACCGTGTTTGTGCGATAGGGTTTATGGACCTGTCCACCAGATGCTGAAAGGAAATTCATTCCACCACATGTTGAAAGGAAATTCATTCCAACTTGTGAAGTTATTGATATACGCCTGTTGATATACTCATTGTTGGGGTCCACGGGGACATCGATGATCATTTACCAGTTAGCTGTAAGTAATGTCACAACAGAAGGAAAGGAACCATTTCCATACCCCGGCTATGGCATACTGATTTTCCTGGTCAGTTTATGTACACTCAACCACAGATCGAAATGTAGAACTTTGGTTGCAGGTGGAAAATAAACACCTTTTTACTCAGTTACAAGAGATTCACCCAGCTGGGATAAAATGTTGAAGTGAATGTCATTAGTACTAACTTGTTCATCAGGTATTGGACAATTCCAAGTGTCCAGATTATGCAGTTGTCCTCATGTTCAAGTTTACACGTTTAGGCAAGTTCCACAATGTCCTATAATCTATTACTATATCAGTGTGGAATAATGCTTATATAATATTTTTCATATTCCAGGCTTTAGGTGTATTGTATTTAACACCTGCTTGTTGGTTTTTGCAGACCATCTGGTCATACTGGTTTATCCACTAGCAGTTGAATGTGATCATGGTACATATGTAAGTTGAGA
Organism: Dysidea avara; assembly: GCF_963678975.1. NCBI lineage: Eukaryota > Metazoa > Porifera > Demospongiae > Dictyoceratida > Dysideidae > Dysidea > Dysidea avara. The sequence continues at coordinate 28,181,040 of NC_089279.1, read as the reverse complement.
CCATGCAAGAACAAAGATACAGGTGTCATGAATTTCAGGTCAGTTAACGTTCAGAGGAATTGTATTATTGCAATTGTTGTTTTTGTAGTTATCAATTATCAGTGACCAGTTTGTGATAGCGTACTTTTGTTTGACCAATGACCTAATGTTCTGGTTTACATGCTTACCCAACAGTTATGTTACTCACTTAACCTGCATATGGGATATATATTTTTAGTTCATTTTGATTATCCATCCTTTATTGGTACAGCCTGGCATATTGATTTTTTGCACATTCTCTTTTTAATTCAGTGCCTGCTGGATTGTTTCGTCAGATATCGAAACAGATGTCTTTGGTGTTGCAACCGATGTTCCAGGTCAGTTTGCATGTGTGTTTAATTTAAGGTTGACTTCAGTGCCTACTTATTCTTTTACAGGTCTCGGTATCGAGTGTCATGAATTTCAGGTCAGTTGACGTACAGAAGAATTGTATTATTGCAATTGTTGTTTTTGTAGTTATCAATTATCACTGTATACTAGTGATGTGAATTTGCAGGTCAGTCTACTCAGATGTATCGGGTATAGTGTTGATGGGTTCAAACAAATATCCAGTGTAGACTGTAGTGGCATCAAGGGTGTTAATTTCTAGGTCAGTTTACATGTTGTGATGTTAGTGATTTTTCCTAGTACCCAGATGTTAAGTGTACTGTATTTAATGCCTACCTGTTATGTTTTTAAATTATGGTATATCAGCGTAGACAGTACAACAGTAAGCCTTCTGTGTTGTAGTAACTATTTGTTTCATAATTATGCTGTTGTCCTGGAATGGCACAATTTTTGGGCAACCAGTGTGAAGTCCAGTGGTACAAGCATTGTATTATGACCAAGTTGTGATAGCGTACTTTTGTTTGACTAATGTCCTAATGTTCAGGTTTGACATGCTTACCCAACAGTTATGTTATTCATTCACTTAGCCTGGGATATAATTTTTGTTCATTTTGATTATCCATGCTATTATTGATACAGCCCGGCATATTGATTTTTTGTACATTCTCTTTTAATTCAGTGCCTGCTGGATTGTGTCATCAGATATCGAAACAAGTGTTTTTGGTGTTGCGACCAATGTTCCAGGTCAGTTGCATGAGTGTTTGATTTAAGGTTAACTTCAGTGCCTGTTTATTCTTTTACAGGTCTCAGTATCGTCATGCTGACATACAAGAAATCATCACTATTGTTGGAACTATTTTTAGTCAAGTCGTGATGTGATGTTGATTAACGTTGTTACACATTGTTGTATGTTTACCATATGGCAAGAAATTTTCATGGCCATCATGAAATTTGAATATTGTGTAAGTTGTGTGGAACAACCCCAACTCATACATGGTCACTGGCAAACCACGAACCACATTCGAGCCACAACACCACCAACCACATTCGAGCAATCCATTACAAAATTTTGTTGCACCATTTGTGTGTGCATAATACTTAATGAAAGCCACAACACAAGCTACATGGTAAACACTACATAGAGGTGGTAACCCCTAAAGGCTTGTTACCTTTTGTATTCACCTTATCGGCCTTTGTGGTTAATCTATTAAAAATTACATGTAAATAGAGAATTGAAGAGTATGCTTAAAGCACCTTCGCTAGTGATTTTGTTCTTCACACCATAAGACAACTGGCGATTTATAAACGCTCGCATGGGGTGTGGCACTAAATGAAATTTAAAAGATTTCTGCTTAAAACGCCACTGGTATAACGTGACAGTAGTTGTACGATGGTTACTTTTTTATTTTAGCGAGGTCGCAAGAAAACTATGATGATGATGACGACTCCTAAAGATTTTTTTATCTCGTAACACAATACAAATCTATTGAGAGATGTTGCGTAATCTAGGACTAATATTGCGAAACCGGCCCTACACGTAAATAACTCACAGTAGTGGCCGCGCGTCTTTTAATTGGGTGTGCGCTTTGTAGTTTCTTGGCCGCGCGACTCACTACCGTGAGTCTTGATATTATTATAGTGTGACAGATGTACTGGATAAAAATGATGGCACTATATATATACAGGCTATACGATGTCATTCAGCATGACTTGATATGAAAATGCATACTATACTATACACATGTGCTTGTACAGTGTGCAGATAGTACATAAAGAAATGCTCAGTCAGAAACATGCAGACATAAAGAAATAACTTACAGTTTAATCTATCTACATTGGCTTATGAAATTTAATAATTATTACAAAACATTGTAAAAGTATTTGTTTACTTTAAAAAAGATCATGGATCCAACATATAATCATCATCATCGTCGTCGTCGACATCATCATCATCACTGGTTGCGTTAACACTATTGTTTCCAATAATCCTGAAATAGAGTTGTATAAGATAGTTATTTACATATCCCTGTATTATATCAAGCACATGCATTTGCATGTAAAGTTGTTTGCATTAAGGAGACAGAAGAGGAGAGGTTTCAGCGGGAAATATACAGTTTATCTACAGCCATATGTAGCTCCATTAATACTCCTTCACCTCTTAACCATCTCAAAACTCTTTAAATATCTGCTTAGTTTGTGCACAGGACAATATTACCATTTATATGAAAGCTTAACATATCACTATGCTCTCTTAAAGCTACATCAATCTAAAGGTCTAACCCCATAATTATAATAACATGGCAACGTTGGGACAACATAAATTAGTATAAACTTAAAGTCTCACTCTTCATATCTCATCTTTTCACTCTTGTTCCTATTAACTCGCTCATCATTATAACCATCAAACTCATCAAAATCCATATACGGCTCTAACTTTCTTCTCCTTGACATGCAGTAACTAATCAGCTTCTTAATCCCAGTGATAGAGAAGATTAGTAGAGGAAACACCACCAGGGCTGAAATGATTCCTGGAGTAGCAGTAGACAAGAAAATGAATGAGTTAATATTGACAACTAAAGTTAGTGTCAGTAAAATCACACCATCTAATCCATTGAGAAAGCTATCTTTGTATGGCTGAATCCAAATATGAATCATGGCAATAACAACACAGGCTGTTTGTAGACAGTACAACATGGTGTAGTAGTTGCTGTCACAGATAAACACAATTAGGATAATCACTAGTCGACAGATAAGGTAGTAGGAAGCAAAGTAGCGATACTTGTCTTTGTAGCAGCTTTGAAACTGATCAAGTATTGGCATAATTTTGATGAAACTCACAACAGGATTAATGAATGGTTGTATCAGTAGTATCAATGGCATACCAATCACAACAATTAGTCCACACAATGCAGCAACAATACCATAGAAGGCATGACGACCTCTAAAATACTTGTGACTTGGAGACAAATACACATAAACATCATCAACGCCTGCAAATGTTAGTGGCTTTAGTAACTGCAACGAAGTGGATGCTAGTGAAGTATATGCAAGCAGTAACAGAAGACAGATGACATGTATTATACAGTGGCTGACATAGTAGGCAACCTTTGGACGGTGTCTTGCAATAATGATTATTATCACCAAGAACAATGAAATAGCTACTGCATGTGAATAATGAATGAACTGTTGATCAATTCTACTCAGTCCTTCTACAAAGCACAGCTTACCAAATAGTTGTGGTGACAGTTTAGCAAAACTTGACAGTATGGCAACTAACTGAAATACACCACCAGTAATGTAGGGGTTGTTATCTAATAATATATCCACAATGCTGTAATAATAGAGTATCCCGTACACATACCCTGATGATATTCGACAATGAAAGTTCATCACACCAAACACAACTCCTATTATAGCAATCCAATACAGGATAGTCAACACTATAACTAATGTTGCCATTAGAGGAGAACACTGGAGGTGGCTGATACAACTAGGTGAATCATATGTCAGAGTATATCCTGAACTACAGTCACCACAAGCAACTCCTGTCCTGTGTAGTTTACATTGATCATCTAATTCTTGTGGTATAATGCAATAACCTGGTCTGGTCTCTTTACGATGTTTACCATACTCACAGTACTGGTTTGGGCAGAGAGATACAGTAGTTGCATTCCTAACAGTACCAAACCAATAACCTCTTTTTATCTCATTATAATCCTCAACACACTCCACAATATCCTGATGGAGGTAACAATCACAACAATTACTAGTTCTGTCATATGTGTATCCTGGAGAACAGGGGACTAGCTCAACTACTACCGAGGAAGAAATTCTTTTGTTTAAAGTCTCAAGTACAGATGTAAGTTTAAGAGTGACATTTCTACCTTTTGAAGTTACTTGTTCACCAGTTAAAATAAGACTAAGAGTTGTGACATTGTCAACAAGTATGCGATTGTCAGTCAGTTCAATACCAGCACAATTGTCTTGACACTGGACATCAAACTGTGTTGGCGCAGCAGAATGATTGAAGTAATCAAAGACAGATCCATTAAATGAAATGCGGTGACCTAGAATATTGTGTTTAGCAAGGTATGTGTTATCACCAGTTTTGACACCATCATGCTCTGTGAAGTATAACAACAGTGATTGGGGTGATGAGACTATTGTCTTTGACCGTGGTTCATCATATTGTAAATGGTATAAGAAGTATAGTATAGAATTGGTACTATTATAATTGGAATAAATTTTGCAATGTCGGTAAACATTGAAATACACTGAATTGCCAGATATTCCGGCAGTGTTTTTGACAAACTGTATAGGCCAAGTACTATTTGGTGAATCATAAGAAAATAATGCACCACAGTTGGAACCAAGGTCTGCATATATTGCACCGCCATATTGAGCAGCTGAATTGTTATAAAAATGTATTCTGCGTTTATTATAAAAAAACAGTTTAGCTCCATGTTCACAATAAAGCGCACCACCATTATTGGCAGAATTGCTACTAAATGCTACATCACTACCAAACCTGAAGGTAGAGGACAGTAAGTGTATAGCTGTACCAATGTTGTTGTGGAACACTGACTTGTCAGCCAAAAATATTATTGTAAAAGTTGAACCAGCTGAAATGTACACAACACTGTTCCCACCACTGTTACTAATGAAGTTTGACTGGACAACTATGTAAGTTTGGTATGCAGTTGCACCACTTCCAGTATTACCATCTACAAGAAACAAAGCTGCACCTTCCCCATAAGCAATGTTCTCTTGAAAGAGACAGTTTGTGATATAGACTTGATTAAATGTGTTAGCAGTTTTGATATATAAAGCACCTCCAGCTACTTCCATGTAATGGTTTGATAAAAATGTCACGTTATTGATGATGAAGGTATTGTTCATTAAACCATTGAGTACAACAGAAACAGTTCCACCACCAGAAGGGCTACCTGTCATCTGACTGCCCATTACCAGAACCTCATTAATAATTACCACATGTGATGACATTCTACTCTCTGATGTAAAAATCAATACAGTTTGATTGTTATTGTTAGTGAAGTTACAGTATTGTATGGAGACAATATAAACATTGTTATCATTGGTATCTAAGTGGAAGTATACTGCACTACCAGAAGCAGTAGAGGCACTGTTGTTTGTAAAGTTAGAATGCTCAACTACAATATTAACTTTTTTTCCTGAGTTCTCACTAAGGACAGCACAAACTATACCACCGTTACCATTGTTGGAAAAGGATGAATTGGATATTGTCAGAAGTGTATCACTATTATGTGCATCAAGTGCTGGAAACCAAATGCCTTGTTGTGTGTTATTATAAAACACTAGTTCAGACAAAACAATTGGTGCAACAAAAGAAGTTTGAACAAAGATGTATGCTCCTCCAGAATTGGACACAAACACAGTTCGACTAATAGTTAAACTGAGATGCGATTCAGGATTGCCTAAAACTTTCACAGAAAGCCCATTTAGATTGTAGCTACTGTTAATGTGTCTATTACCAATGAAGCTGCTATTCAAAATTGTGATAGTTACATTGTCATTGTGAGTTGTGATCTTTAACCCACTGCATTCGTATAGCCCTTTTATAACATTATAGGAAAAGGTAGTGTTTCTGACAATAATATTAGAACTAGCTTGATATATACCTAATGGACAGACTTGAGATCCTCGAAAAATGCATCTCTCTATTTTGATATTGTGAGCAACAGATAAATAAACTCCTGCTATTGTATCCTCCTTGTTAGGATCACCACACTGATCCCATGTGATCCCTTTAATGATGACATCACTACATGACTCACAGTACACACCTCCACTATTGTTACACATGATAGTAGCAGCATTACTAATTATTGTAGCGTTGTGTAGGTTTCGTGATCCTATTGAAGTGGTGGTGTTTAGCACAACTGATTCTGATGTGATGTTTATGATGGTATTATTCATTATGTTTTCTAATGCAAAGGACAATGAGCTGCAAGGACATGATCCATCCACACAGCATGCAGTGTTGTTAATGCCATGGTTGTTAATGGTAATCACTTTACTTTCTGCTTGTTGACTGGCTGTGATCATCCAGAAGGTCAATGCTATCACAAACCTATATAAAGACAGATTTAAAAAAATAAATGCAGCATCCAGCAATTTATATAATTTTTGGAGATACTTGTTGCCAATGGGCAATGGAGCACAGCATTTTTAGAGCACCCATCATGCAGTTATACACAGGCTACTATATATGTATTAACCATCATTTTAATGAGTATACAGCTATACAAATATGCTGGCTACATACACACAGTAGAAGAATCAAAACTGAAACTATTTAGGTAGTACAGTATAGCAGGTATGATGAAGGTTTGGGACTCCCAGCTGAAAAATATCACCCTAAAACCAGTCACACTTTTCCTTCAAGGTAGCTTGACAGTATTGCATGATCATGATCATGATGTACTGTAATGCTAACATCATAGCTCCTGATCTGATCATCAATCTAGTTTTCACTTTGTGCACCATGTCAACACACTATTCATGATTTCTTCTTGCCTACATCACAGCAAATCCTAGACTTTATTAGTGAATCAGTAGCCTTTAACATGATTCATGCAATATTTTAATATGGTGTAGTGCATTCTGCATGGGATTTTAGCAGAACCTCCATGAAGTTCACAAATCCTATCTAACAATAAATAAAGTTGAAGGAGTTACTGTACCAACTTAAAAAGTTCACATGCAAGAAATTTTGAAAATGTGACCGGATTTGCAAAAAGGGTCTTCTACATGCATCCAATTTACCAACTTTGACAATTCATAGTCTCCGATTGGAAAACATTATTGCCTTGAAATTTGGTCAGTAGTGAGCACCAATACAAGTTAATGGATGGAGAAAATATTAAGCTTGTATCTATATTGAATACAAAGCTATGGTCTTCCAAGTTCATAGATTGGATGTGTGTGGAAGGCCCCTTTTTGCAAATCTGGTCACAAATTAGGCCCTCTGAGATTGAATCTGGGAGTGATTTTAGCAGTTTATCAGAATACTATTAATATTAGTTTGACTGTTGTATGTAGGGTGACTGCTCTATTAGGGTTTCTTGATCTTGAGGCATTTATATCAGTATCCAATGGACCTATAAAGGGATCTTGGAGGGGATGCAGTCCTACCTCCAGGAAATTTTTGAAGCTTAGACTCCCAAAGTGAAGTGCGATTTTAGCAGTCACCATTTATTTATTTGTTGACTGTTGTATTTGGGTGACCCTATTAGGGTATATCAATCTTGATTCATATAGAATCCAGTTGATTCACTGTAATTGCAGGTAGCTAAGCATAATACAGTCAGCAAAATTGTTCAATGGTAACTATAGATACTTTCAGGGGGTTAAGCCCCTGCATAATCTTTTTGACAGGGACTACAGCCCCCCCTCCCCATGTCACCAATATAATAACCTTGATAACCTTACTTAGTTAAATTGACATTATTTGCGTTCAGCTATATATACATTACTGAGCATAGTGATACCTAAATGCATACAAACTTAATAATAGTTCTGTGCATAATATTTGTTGTAATTATCATATTATACAGTGACTGGTTTACGTGACACAAAGGATCTCTAAATCTTCTACAAAACAGAATCATCTTGAATGTTACATTACTGGTGAATTATTACATCTGTGTGATTGTTGCCAGTAACTAAGTGTACCTTGTAGCAAAGGAGGCACAACATACAATGCATTTGATTCACAAAATCCGCCATGTAAAAACAGCTGAACTGTAGTAAAGAAACTGGCAGCAGAAAGAGCCACGTACATAGCCGATATCTGGAGCAGCCAAGACTGAATGTTAATACATCTATTCCAGTAACTGTAATCCACCCCAAAAACACCTTCGCTGTAAAAAAGGCGCGCCCAAGAAACTACAAGTACCTGGAACCCAATTTAAAAAAACAAAAAGAAAACAGCTCAGCTGAAGTGAAAAGTAACTGGTAACTTAAAGAGCTGATATCTGAAGCGGCCAAGAATACAATTACTAAAGTTTAATCCATGCAAGAACACCTTGGCTATAAAACAGGTGTGTACATGAAAGTAACTGGCAACTGAAATGGCTGATATCTGAAGCGGCCAAGAATGAATGGTCATATACAACTAATTCAAAAATTTAACACTGAACCTTTATAATTCAGCTGTGTTCTATATTCACTCTTGCTGCATCGTAAAGTAATTTCTTTTAACTCTAATTGGCTGGTAATTTAGCCGCCTTTTTTAATAGTCAGTATAATAGAGCAAAAAAAGGCAGCCAAATTACCAGCCAATTAGAGTTAAAAGAAATTACTTTACGATGCAGCAAGAGTGAATATAGAACACAGCTGAATTATAAAGGTTCAGTGTTAAATTTTTGAATTAGTTGTATATGACCATTCATTCTTGGCCGCTTCAGATATCAGCCATTTCAGTTGCCAGTTACTTTCATGTACACACCTGTTTTATAGCCAAGGTGTTCTTGCATGGATTAAACTTTAGTAATTGTATTCTTGGCCGCTTCAGATATCAGCTCTTTAAGTTACCAGTTACTTTTCACTTCAGCTGAGCTGTTTTCTTTTTGTTTTTTTACATTGGGTTCCAGGTACTTGTAGTTTCTTGGGCGCGCCTTTTTTACAGCGAAGGTGTTTTTGGGGTGGATATCACTCATTTTTGTCAGTGATAGACTGTACATTTGGTTTAAAAGGTAATTTTTTTTGGAAATGAGCAATTAACATTAATGCAGAATATTATCTTGGAGAGTCAGTAAAATCCATACATAATAATGATTGTTTCATAACACCGTAAATTCGGAAGTATGAATTTACGGTGTAGTATGACTGTTCTATTAGAGTAAATCTATCTTTACTGCCTGCATGTGACAAATATATCTCATATCTGTGCATGTTAAATGCTTCAGACACCTAATTAAACTTGCAAGTGACTAATTAGTTTACAGTTGCTACACAGCTATAAATACATTTGTAATTGTTATCACCATAATCATTTATCATGTTATAACCATTTTTTATTATTTTGGTCACAACTCCAGGATTAGAGCAGCAGAGAAAGGAATAGAGGACTCAACCATCAAGACTTGTATATGGGAGATGGAACAGTATTGCGATGGACAATGCTGGTACTAACCCCTCAAGGGTGTTGCAGTACAGTATAGATGCAAGACCAGTGCCTCGATCGTTACCTTTTGACTGTGGTCACAACTTCAGGATTGGAGCAGCAGAGAAAGGAATGGAGGACCCAATCATCAAGACTCGGGGAGATGGAATAGTATTGCCAAGGATAATGCCAGCACTAACCCCTCAAGGTTGCCACAGTGCAGTATCGATACAACCACTCCAACCAGTGCATAAGACCAGAGCCTCGATCATCACCTTTTGACTGAAATTTTTATACTTGATGAAGCAATTAAAACAAAAAAGTTGTAGTACTTATACTTTCCTGAGGAAGCATGCCCCCAGAGTCCCAGACTCCCTTGCCTGTTCAGCAGAATAATAGGATTGAGCCTTACTACCACTTTCACCTTTATTCTTGGCCCGGATGTACATATTGGCAACATAATACAGTAGCTGTAGATAATGCCCCTAGGCAGAGCTATAGGGGTGGGAATTTTTCCCTACTATCACACTATCATAGTAGTTCTTCTCGCAGTTCTTTGCCTGGCCATCATCAACTGCTGTCAAAACATTAGTGTCGTCCCCCAGACCCTTCCTCAAGCATGCTTATCACACAAAAATAACTTAGTTTAGCAGTGCACAAACAATTATTGACAGCATATGTACACTTACCGCATTGTTGAACCATGTATACCACCAGAATCCACCGGATTGACAACTAACACGTGATCTATTTAGGGGAAATCTCGTGGAAAGTCCCTAATTACCTTAAGCGGACACTCGTGATACGTGGTTTTAAATTGAATGGTTTAAGAATGTAACTAGATGGTGAGGCGTACTTTAATCGGCTCAACTTTAATGAGAAACTCGAGCCCCTCGTGAGAAACTACATCGCTTGAGCAACGCTTGAAGAAGTAAGAGTCAAGAATACTGATCGAGGTACTCTATGATATATGCCGGTCTTGATCGAATGCTAACGAAACGAGGAGTGAAGTTTGTGTAACGTGTCACATCGCCACACACTGATTCACCGTGTTTGTGCGATAGGGTTTATGGACCTGTCCACCAGATGCTGAAAGGAAATTCATTCCACCACATGTTGAAAGGAAATTCATTCCAACTTGTGAAGTTATTGATATACTCATTGTTGGGGTCCACGGGGACATCGATGATCATTTACCAGTTAGCTGTAAGTAATGTCACAACAGAAGGAAAGGAACCATTTCCATACTGATTTTCCTGGTCAGTTTATGTACACTCAACCACAGATCGAAATGTAGAACTTTGGTTGCAGGTGGAAAATAAACACCTTTTGACTCAGTTACAAGAGATTCACCCAGCTGGGATAAAATGTTGAAGTGAATGTCATTAGTACTAACTTGTTCATCAGGTATTGGACAATTCCAAGTGTCCAGATTATGCAGTTGTCCTCATGTTCAAGTTTACACGTTTAGGAAAGTTCCACAACGTCCTATAATCTATTACTATATCAGTGTGGAATAATGCTTATATAATATTTTTCATATTCCAGGCTTTAGGTGTATTGTATTTAACACCTGCTTGTTGGTTTTTGCAGGCCATCTGGTCATACTGGTTTATCCACTAGCAGTTGAATGTGATTATGGTACATATGTAAGTTGAGACCATGCAAGAACAAAGATACAGGTGTCATGAATTTCAGGTCAGTTAACGTTCAGAGGAATTGTATTATTGCAATTGTTGTTTTTGTAGTTATCAATTATCAGTGACCAGTTTGTGATAGCGTACTTTTGTTTGACCAATGACCTAATGTTCTGGTTTACATGCTTACCCAACAGTTATGTTACTCACTTAACCTGCATATGGGATATATATTTTTTATCCATCCTTTATTGGTACAGCCTGGCATATTGATTTTTTGCACATTCTCTTTTTAATTCAGTGACTGCTGGATTGTTTCGTCAGATATCGAAACAGGTGTCTTTGGTGTTGCGACCGATGTTCCAGGTCAGTTTGCATGTGTGTTTAATTTAAGGTTGACTTCAGTGCCTGCTTATTCTTTTACAGGTCTCGGTATTGAGTGTCATGAATTTCAGGTCAGTTGACGTACCGAAGAATTGTATTATTGCAATTGTTGTTTTTGTAGTTATCAATTATCACTGTATACTAATGATGTGAATTTGCAGGTCAGTCTACTCAGATGTATCGGGTATAGTGTTGATGGGTTCAAACAAATATCCAGTGTAGACTGTAGTGGCATCAAGGGTGTTAATTTCTAGGTCAGTTTACATGTTGTGATGTTAGTGATTTTTTCCTAGTACCCAGATGTTAAGTGTATTGTATTTAATGCCTACCTGTTATGTTTTTAAATTATGGTATATCAGTGTAGACAGTGCAACAGTAAGCCTTCTGTGTTGTAGTAACTATTTGTTTCATAATTATGCTGTTGTCCTGGAATGGCACAATTTTTGGGCAACCAGTGTGAAGTCCAGTGGTACAAACATTGTATTATGACCAAGTTGTGATAGCGTACTTTTGTTTGACTAATGTCCTAATGTTCAGGTTTGACATGCTTACCCAACAGTTATGTTATTCATTCACTTAGCCTGGGATATAATTTTTGTTCATTTTGATTATCCATGCTATTATTGATACAGCCCGGCATATTGATTTTTTGTACATTCTCTTTTAATTCAGTGCCTGCTGGATTGTGTCATCAGATATCGAAACAAGTGTTTTTTTGTGTTGCGACCAATGTTCCAGGTCAGTTGCATGAGTGTTTAATTTAAGGTTAACTTCAGTGCCTGCTTATTCTTTTACAGGTCTCAGTATTGTCATGTTGACATACAAGAAATCATCACTATTGTTGGAACTATTTTTAGTCAAGTCTTGATGTGATGTTGATTAACGTTGTTACACATTGTTGTATGTTTACCATATGGCAAGAAATTTTCATGGCCATCATGAAATTTGAATATTGTGTAAGTTGTGTGGAACAACCCCAACTCATACATGGTCACTGGCAAACCACGAACCACATTCGAGCCACAACACCACCAACCACATTCGAGCAATCCATTACAAAATTTTGTTGCACCATTTGTGTGTGCATAATACTTAATGAAAGCCACAACACAAGCTACATGGTAAACACTACATAGAGGTGGTAACCCCTAAAGGCTTAATTGTTACCTTTTGTATTCACCATATCGGCCTTTGTGGTTAATCTATTAAAAATTACATGTAAATAGAGAATTGAAGAGTATGCTTAAAGCACCTTCGCTAGTGATTTTGTTCTTCACACCATAAGACAACTGGTGATTTATAAACGCTCGCATGGGGTATGGCACTAAATGGAATTTAAAAGATTTCTGCTTAAAACGCCATCTCTGGGGAACTTACGGTTCAGCACGTTGTCACAACTTGTTTATCAGGCATTAGAGTTTGTGTCCACGTCGTGCCTTTAAAAGTTATTGTAGGGATTAGAGGTTTGATTGAAGAAAATACGCGTATAGGCAAACCAGGATTGGATAATGTCAGTGCTAGATGGACTATACAAACACGACTATGTTGACTGGTATAACGTGACAGTAGTTGTAACATAAGGTAGAGAAATAAAGTTAAATACGCCTATTTTTTATTTTGCGATGATTACTTTTTTATTTTAGAGAGGTCGCAAGAAAACTATGATGATGACGACTCCTAAAGATTTTTTTATCACGTAACGCAATACAAATCTATTGAGAGATGTTGCGTAATGTAGGACTAATATTGCGAAACCGGCCCTACACGTAAATAACTCACAGTAGTGGACGCGCGTCTTTTAATTGGGCGTGCGCTTTGTAGTTTCTTGGCCGCGCGACTCACTACCGTGAGTCTTGATTGCAAAGTTTTAATATTGAGCCTTCCAGTGTTCTACATTCAGCCTTGCTGCATTCCTTTTAGCTATAATTGGCTATTAATTTGGCTGCCTTTTAATCTCTACATATAGACTAATAAAAGTGGTCAAATTAATAGCCAATCAGAGCTAGTTAAAAGGAGTAAATTAGGATTGTAGCATTTTATCCATTCAGCCTTTTCTTCTATTGTGCTTGTTACATTTGCTTTATAAACGTACTCTTTTTACAGCCAAGCTGTTTTTGCATGAAGTATATACCTCATACCATTGTACAGAATACGAGCTATTTAAAAAATTTAAAAGGAAGTAGGGATTGATATAGTATACAGTGAATATATATGCTACAAAAAGTATGGATACAAGCTTTAAAATGTTACAGCTGAAATGAGAAATGATCCAGCAGTAAAAAGCAAGGAATCAAGATTAGACGACTACTTGCTAAAATGAGACACATTTTAATGTCTACTTTTGGCTAGCATCTTGAAATGAGACATCAAATTAGCCAAAAGTAGGGATTAAAGTGTGTCTCATTTTAGCAAGTAGTCGTCTAATCTTGTTTCCTTGCTTTTTATTGCTGGATCATTTCTCATTTCAGCTGTACCATTTTAAAGCTTGTTTCCGTACTTTTATTAGCATGTATATTCACTGTATACTATATCAATCCCTACTTCCTTTCAAAATTTTTACTTTTTAAAATAGCTGATGGCTGATGGTAGGGAATGCATGGGCCTTAGCAGGTCTGGCTATGATTTTGAGAAGCTCTTCAGTTTATACAAGGAATAAAATTACACAAAGGAGGGGAATGAGTTTAAGATGACATAGGAATGGAAATTACACAAAAGAAAGGAGCTATTTAAGATGACATAGGAATGGAAATTACACAAAAGAAAGGAGCTATTTAAGATGACATAGGAATGGAAATTACACAAAGGAAGGGAATTATTTTAGATGACATAGAAATGGAATTACACAAAGAGGGGAGTCATTTAAGAGGAATGGAATTTGCACAAAGGAGTAAGGACCGCATAAGTGCACTATTTGTTATGATTTGATAAATAGATAAATTCACCCATTGGCTTTGGACATGCAAAAACAAGCAAATTACTTGCATATTTGTAGCTAAGCAGAGTTGCCATACATATATGCATCTGTATGTATGACAGTTGCATAGAACTCAGCTATACACAGTGCTCAGATACAAGTCCAGGCTGTCCAGCACTATATAGTCATGCACTCTAACTACATGACCTAGGCTCATGCTGCAAATTATATAATATGAAACAATTAAGGCTAAAAAGTCTTTAAACTTTATTTGATGTGACCCCCAGGCCAAATAAATGTCAAAGAGGCGTCATGGTAAATGCTTTAACCTCCATATCACAATGCTAATATCAGAAAATATGCAGCTAGTCTCTGGAATCCATACTATTAAGCAAAATGGACGAATCTTTGTGCAGCAAGATATTGTTGGATGGTGTTATTGTACCAACTGATCCAGAGGGGGTGGTTAGTCAGTCACCCACCATAAATAACTAGTTTTTATATTTTTCACTCAAAATTCAAAAGCAATTCTGAATTCAAATTGGGAGGAAAAATTGATTTCAAAGTGTTATGGGGAAGCACGCTCTCAGACTCCTAGCAAGAGCATGCGTGTGCTTTGCACACTAAACAAGCTTGACCAACTATATACACTTGCCAAACTCCTGCTTCAATGGTAATGTTTACAATTATATGAACATAAGCTACCTTCTATTTCTGGATCAGTGTCTGAGACACCAGAAATAATAACAACTCTAGAATAGTCAACTCTACAAGAGAGGTTATATAGCAGCGGAGAGGCCAACTGCACAAAATTGTACTCCAACCTACGAACATGACATCCAACCAGGCAAGTAAACTGACATCATTTCATCATTTTAGTAAGCTTTACATTAATTAAACCACAAAAGTTGTTCCCTATAAAATTATTGATTAAAAGTATTGCTCTACTATGAATTCACCAGCTTTTCCACTATTGATAAATTTTAAAAACAGCTGTATAGCAACTAGAATTATACCAGTGATGCAGCAATTAATCAGTAAATGATTAGTCTGTCTGGAAATTGGTTTATTGGCTACATTTCAGCTATATCAGTGTCAATAATTTTTAGTAGATTAATTAGTCAATTATGATAGTGTTATCATAAACATAAGACGGCAATTTTGAATTGAAGAATACACGTGGAATTATGGTAATTCTAAACATCATATTGATTATTGCTATTGGTCATTATGTGGAATTCAATATTGACTAATCCGATAATCGGCAAAATCTCTTATCGGTGCATCACTAGCTACTACCATTTACTTGCAACCACCTAAATCATTTATCAGCTTCTATCCAAACATCAAAGTAAAAAAGGATATGGTAATTGAACCCCAGGAATGGAAGTTAGGTCAGACAAATTGATTTACACACTCATTTGAATCAAAGGAACCATGAAGCCATATTATATAAAATTGCAGGCATAATTGAAATCATACACAACCTTACTAGTCTCATTGTTGTCCTTATGAAGTCATATGCTTCAAAATGTGGGGTAGAAGGCATATCATAACACATTATCAACTTAGCAATTGTCACATTATTTGAAGCCAAGTGCCTCAAACAGTGCATGGACGGATAGAAGCAACTCGTAGGATATCTGTTATCCTCGGCTTCACCTCAGGTTGATAACAACAATATCCTAAACTGAGTAAACTCATGGTGGGTTTAACTATATACTGACCCAGTACCCAATCACAACCGAATGTATCGTTATCGTTACTATAAGCTAAATACAGTACACTGCTTAAAGTTTCTTAGTTTACTAGAGTAGTAGTATATCCCCAGTATATGGAACAGTTAATAATTTACTCTTTTAGTAGCTTTTCGGCAAACCCACATTCACTGATGTTGTAAAACTTAGTAAATCAATATGTTCCATATGCTAAAAGTTACTGATATTTCACTATCAGTATAACTGAGTACAACTACAGTAAAACAGCTTCAAATATTAGTGCACTAAGAACCTTTAAGCAGTGATATGTTTTACAAAATCACCAATAATCTTATCTCAGTACCACATGACTATTTTACCCAGTCATCTTTAACCATGCACCCGAGGTCGCAGCATGAGATATATATATATATATATATATATATATATATATATATGTATGTATATATTCATCTGGCAGCCAGAATGACCACATATCTGCACTTATTCTTCCCATCCACCATCAGACTATGGAACTACCTCCCAGAAGAAATTTTTACCTCACCAGACTTTGATTATTCTAAAACACTTTTTGAAAATTATCTCTATAGCTATATACATAGTCAATTGTACCTGTAGCTATACATGTACGTTATACTCAATTCTGAGTTCTGTACTTTATAAATACACTTGTATAGCTAACTATATACTGTCAGACCATCAAGTTTGGAATGCTATTAGCCATTAGCTACGTACTGAGCTAGCCATAGATACAGTGGGTAGCTAGAGTATCTGTGGTGGTAGGGTTGGGCAATACTGATTTCAATAGTATCGCCTGTAGGCATTATTGTGATGTGCAATACTGAGTACCACAGCTATTTTGAAAATACCGCAATACTGTTTGTGCAGTATTATTGCATAATTGCTAAGAGAGAAATTGTGTTGTTAGTGCTTTGCAGTGACTACAGGACTGACACATTAGAGAGCTGTACCTAGAAGCACTGAAGGTCTGACAGCAACTCGTGCTGCCATTACATATCAGAGTTGAATACTGTAGGCTCACAATAATGTCTTATTTATGACACATAGTATCTTATATGGACATGGAAATACTCGTAATTATCGTATGATCACCTCAGTGCAATAATCGCAAGTAGAAAATACCAGTACTGCCCAACCCTACTCAAAAGCTGTGCATGTCAGTGTGCGTGTAGTCAAAAAACATTAACGTAAGAGATTAGCTTGGCCGGTTATAAAGGAGCTATGTAATGACAAACTTACGTCTTCCAGGGTGTCACCATCTCTTCAGAGTCAACTACCTAAATGATTCCGAGTCAGTAGTTTCATAAATCAGTAGCTACTATTTGGGGGACAATTAGGTCACACAAACGTGTATAGTCTGAAATTTTTCAAAGCTCTGGAGCACAATCAATCTTTCCTATAAAGTGTTTTCACACGCCCTAGTCTCTTCATCACAAACCAGCGGGCGCCGCCAAATTTGAAGCAAATCACGTGATCAGTTTATATAGCAGGCGTGATGACGACGCACCGGGCACTATTATTAGCGATTTCCAACCTACCAATTCTTAAATTATACACCTCCAATAAACGTTTCACAAGCTGCCGTTCCAGTAAATGGTAGCCAATGCTTCGTACTTTGTAATGCACTTTACTGGATTAAAATCCATGCGGTGTTTATTGAAATACAGCAAATCAAAGTTTGAAAAATAAAAATCCCCATAGGGAGCCCATACAAATAATTGCGTGTGATAGCCGAAAACCCACTTACAACCTAGTGGCAAAATGGAACCGAGTATTTATAGGGGACAATATAATACTAAGATGTGTGTACACATTACAACATGTGCATACAAGAAACACTTTGTACCTTTTTAGTACTCCAAATTACCACATTATGCACAGACAAGTCAACACAAAACTGCACAGTTCCTATCAGTAAACCTGAAGAGGAAAGGTCATGAAGAAGTAAAATTGGATACGTATGGATAACAATGGTGAACAGTTACAATATACACTAAAACTTTACTCTGGTCACTTTATGGTCAAAATTTTTGAGCAGGTAGCAGATATGCTGTTCATGTGTTGCAGGACTTTCGTAGTCTGAAAACTCACCACAGTTTACTCAGACAATGTTGACTTGTGGTCACCACTAAACCACTGGAATGCTGTAAGTAGATGGTATTACTTTTGTCTTTTTCCTTGGCTACTATATATATAGTAGAGCTGAAATGGATATCCTGAAAAATATCCTTCCAGATATCCTATGGATAACGACATCATCATTTGCTTCATCAGGAGCTTATAAGCACCGAAGGTGAAAATTCTTACACTTTGAGCTGCCAGCCATTGCAGCCAACTTGAAATGCTCCATCTGTGATGACATAACTATGTGGATCAACATTTTTAGTATTTACTAACAGGTTGGTTAGTAATACTTGCCCTCCTTGCTGCCAGTCTCACACACTGCCACACACTAAAAATCCATCACTAAATCCCTCTCTATAGCCAGTTAATAATACAAGAAAAGCTGCATTGCAGATGCTTCTTAGCAATTGGCCTGTGGATTTGTGGTGTTCCAAGTAAGACAATGTTGCACTATATAAATTTTGCATGGTTTAATCTTCTGTGCTTATATGCTTCTGGCTTTGTATGTCCTGCTTTAAACACAGTGAAAAATCTGTATAATGAGGTCACCTGTCTAAACTGGCCATTGTAAAAATCCTCTCATGTGCCAACTGTGTACAGAGTGTCTGCATACTGCAGCCACCTCTTTAACCCTTAAACCCGCATAATCCAGAAAACTGGATTTAAACTTAATAAATACACATGCTTTGCACAAAACGCTGTAACTTTCGTAGTGTCCATCCTATGGTTATGCAATTTACGTCATTCTACTTATGATGTAACAAAGATTAAAACTGATACCTAGGGTTTTACCCTAACGCTAAAAGGTGAGACCAAAACTAGCCATGTAAATAGTTTTAGGTAAGGGAACATGCAAACCCTTTATGAAGTTGTCCATAACTCCATGGTGGTTGCTCCTATCAGCTTACAATAACTTTATTTTGTTTGATTTGGTGTTAAATTTTCTATCAGGCCATATATGACTCACATGAGTAAACCCACAATCACGTGGCAAGAGTTTTGGAACACGATGCAACTCACTGTTGTTCATCACTTCATAACAAGTAACCCACTGTAGTTAGTGTTCATTTAACCTTCTCCAAGTAGCCCGGTGAACAGACTTTTAACCAATGTGTAGTTGTGGGATATAATAATTAAGTTACTCCACCTAGTGTTGCCATGCATGCCCATGTTGTGTAAACACGTATTCCCCAAAAGTTCTTTCTGGGTTAAGGGTTAATCATAGATAATATAAGGTATATATTATCTATGGGTTAATAAGGTCAGAAGAAATTTTGTCCCTACAATGACATGTTTTCACTTTACTAGTGAAGGATTATCAAGATAACACTGGGATACTATAGTGTCATCTCCGGACAACATCCAAATAATTTATAGCAGTAAATTTTCAACCTGATGCTGTTTTGGTACTGTATGTGCTAATTAAATGAACTTCACTTACGTTTTGCCTGTGGTTTTACAATTAATTTTTACAACACAAATACATGCACGGAAACTCACCAATTGTGTCAATCTCTGCAACATGAAACGACAACCTTCGCAACAGCCAAAGATCCTTTGAACATGACTGAAAGATCCGAGCATATTCTGGTGCACTTAATTATAAGTAATATACAATTCCTTCATCACAAGATTGGGCAGAGTTTGCCTCTCTGCCCACTGTTTGAGCGTTTATTATTGATTTATATTATTGTCTTTTCCTGTGTTTAATTATTTTTTTTGCTTAGCTAAAAATAAAATAATAAAAATAAATATATATATATGCAAGTTGTGAATATTAATCAGATAGTACAATTGTAACAGTATTAATGAGAAGAAACTGATGCTGAAAGTTTTTAAGTCCTGCGAGCATCTTCATAAATGCCACTCAAATTTTATTCTCAATAAAGCAATGTGCATAGATTCTCTGATAGCAATAAATAGTTTGAGTTTGGCAGCCTTTGCTTTGTTCACAGCATTGTCGTATACAGGAAAGGCAGCCAAACTCAAGCTATTTATTGTTATCAGACAATCTATGTACTTTGCTTTATTGAGAATAAAATTTGAGTGGCATTTATGAAGATACTCGCAGGACTTAAAAACTATCAGCATCAGTTTGTTCTCATTAATACTGTTACAATTGTACTATCTGATTAATATTCACAATTTGCATACCTCACACATGATCGCATTATGGTATATCACTACTTTTTGTTGCAGTTAACTCTGCTTTACTTGGATGCACACTTTTTTAATAGTTATTAGCTATTTTTGGATGGGATTATATTTACCCTGAAGTACCTAAATTGCACCATAGATGGTATTTAGTATCTATGATTGCACTGAATCTGCTATAGTTGTTAATTACTCTATAGTGAAGTGCATATAGCTAAACCTATAATATATAGTTCTGCATATAGATACACGAGCTGTTTATACTGAGCCTCGGTCTATTCCCTAGCCAAAGCGTCACAAGCTTAGCATTATAGCATAGATTTCAAAATCTTTCTAGATGTTAATTCATTTCAAATGATTTTGAGATTATACTCTACCTTGCAGATATAGCAGATCACTTATAGGAGGAGAACTCCTAAGAAATAAAATTGTACCAGTAGCTATTATATGCTGCATGGTGCATATATGCTGAGTGGATCCATTCTATGATTTGTTTTGGACCCAAATAAATAATACAAAGCAGCAACAACATATTTGTCATAAACGAGGGAAACCTGAGACATAGCATGAATATAATGAAAACCCAGTAATTATAATACCAGCCACATCCTTACTTGTGTGAGTGCTTTCTTTCATGAGTTGTCCAGTGCCCAAAAACTACACTATATTAATGTAGGTATATATAAATGGTGGGGAATCTCAGGAGGAAAACATGAATATACAGTATCAGCCACATTCTTGCACATGTAAATTTAAGCACCCGAATAGTTACAAAGTAGCTCACTGCAATATCATATCAATCAGCGCTGGTATCAATGTACTTTTATATGAGTATAATTAAGTGCTGCGGAAATCCTCAAAACATGAAGCTAGCTAATCCATTTCACCCCTTGAAGCACTTTAATCAAAGATTTTCATTTTTAGTTCTGTGTTGCCTTCAAGGTGCCTAACTAGTAGAGTTGATAGGGAAGTACCAGCCACATTCTTGCTCATGTGAGTATATTTCATCAAATTTGTGTAGGTATAAGATTGATGTATCCTGGAGACATGATTCTGTTTGGATACTGTGGTGTAAAATTTCAATGTATTCCTCCCCTGGCTGCACCAGCAGCACTTAATAGCTCAGAAGATATTGAATCTGGGTCAACAACAAACTTTTATGAGTGTGGAGGAAATTTAATTGCTCAGAAATCATGCTTTATTGAAAATTCGGTTTGGCTGTTGCCTTTTGATGTCAGCTCTCTATGAAATGATGAATGTTATGATTGCCTACCTAGAACTATTTCTATGACAAAACATACCAATTGGCTGGACACCCTATCAAGGAAACCATTTTACATCAATATTAAGATGGAATGTACAAAACTACCTTTATGATGGGCTCAGAGATATACAGAAATGAATAGCTCCTTGTGTTTAAAGAAAAGCTAAAAGACAGTCAGGATCCTATGCATATTACTTTTTAACTTGACAAGACTAGTACATATTACAGGCGTACACTCTATGATTTTTTATTTAGAATGCATAACTATGTAGTAAGCGAGGTCGTCATATTGGTGTACAGATTGAATGATTTTGCTTGATTTCACTGATTTCCACAGAATTCAATATCATTCTGCAAGATTTACCAGAACAGAAAGAAAACCTTTTTACAACAGATAAGAAACCTCCTAAAGCAGGACCACAACTACTTATGAAGCTGATAAACCACCTGACTAAGCTACATTGCATATAAAGTTACCTAAAGTTGTGTTTGTAGTGCAGCTAGCTAGAAAAGTCTATACTTCTACTCTTTGAATTCATGAGAGAAACCTCCTAAAAGCAGGAGGGAAACTTCTAAAAGCAGGAGAAACAATTTATGTAAGCTGAACAAACACCTGACTATGCTAGAATTACCTAGTTTTGTGTTTGCAGTACAACAACAAGTGTAGATCAATCAAATTCATGAGAGAAACTTCCTAAAAGTAGGAGGGAAACCTCCTAAAAGCAGGGGGAACAAAACCATAACAACTTATGAAGCTAATTAACCACCTAACTGAACTATACATTACATATAAAGTTACCTAAAGTTGTGTTTACAGTGTATACTTCTGCACTTTGAATATCAAGGTAGAGCAATCAAATTCATGAGAGAAACCTCCTAAAAGCAGGAAAAACAAAACCACAACAATTTATGAAGCTAATAAACAGTCAAACAGTGATGCACAGCGCCTTCACACATTGTTTCCTAGAGGTGCAATAGCTAATTATTTAGCAAAAATGTATTGTGTATGTGCAGCTGCTATGTACCCAGCTAAATACTTCGACAGAAAAGGACATGATAAATGCTCAATTTTTTTCAAATTTGCATGTCATTAGAAAATTGTAAAGCTATATAGGGCACTCACAGTTAAAAATTATAAGACGGTGATTCATTCACTTTCTCTTCATAGTTGAAAGTTTGCGTTGCATGTACGTGCAGCATGAGGTCACTATAGGGCGAAAGGTATTAGCTATATAAAGTGCAAAACTGTTCACAAAATAAACCGGAGCAAAATTATCATGTGTCTACTTAGATAATTACTTTGTAGCTACACAATTGAAACAGATAGGTAGCCTAAATGCATTTCATTGCATTAATAGGCATTTCTTATGACAATACCATCCTAGTGCTCTTTAAATAAGCACAGTCGAGAGTTGATCTACCTTGCTATCCAAAGCATAGTAGCATCTCTGGTATCTGAACAGGTGAAATAATTATGCTATATTAGCAAACATACACCTAGGTGCTTGTTTTGTTGTAATGGTTTCCTCCTGCATGCTTTTAGAAGGATTCCTTGGATTTAAAACATTTTCTTTATCTACAGAATAATATTGAAATTCTTTGTCATAAACAATTCAATCTGTATACCATTATCTCCTTATAGCTAGTAAGTGTGCATGTGGTACAGTTCTGAATGTTAAGTAATCTATTATTGGTGTTACTACAATCACATCTGAACGTGTCTTAACTCCAGGCACTGCAGGTGATTATATACTTGTCAGTGCATATGGCATTAGTATAATGAAATTATCATCCCCCATTGTAAATTATAGGTAAAATAGCTACAACTACAATGAAATTAATAGCTCTATAGCTATACCTAAGCACACACTTCTGATCATAGACAATGTCATACTTGTTTAAAATTTTACATATATCACCAAGGTGATCTTGCGGACCTTCAACAGTGACTGTGACATCCATAACACAGTATCTGTAGCTCATACTATCACGAGCTGAGAGCTGAAGGGCACACGGAGTGTTCTGATCCTATACAAATACTATAGAGGGAACATATACATGCATGGCACACGTGCAATTGCTCTGCTACAGTGTTCATGAGCAAAACTGTACAGGTATACAACTCAGCCAAATGAATATAATTATAGCTATACTCAGTAAACAGCTAAGTTATTACAAGTATAGCTATGATATTCTAATGACTGATTCAAGTATAAATTATAGAATATGATGCATGTCAATTAACTGTATAGCTATATGGGTATACTGAGATACACATTCGTTATGAAACACAAGTGAGCCTGACCTTTTGCTAATTGTAACACTGCCTATCTTTAAAATCTCAGTCACTGCAATTGCAGCAGCTTTCTCGGTTTTCTAAACGTCCAAGAGGCAGAATACATACAAGGACTGAATTGGCATCGTATGGATTATCAGCTTCTTGAACTAAATTAAATCTACAAGAGCAGCCTTACTATTTAAATCTGCCAATCCAGGATAAAATTTTAAATCCACGAATAGTTGCAACAAAACACACTAGTTCTTCAGACTGGTAAAGCAGAACGTCAGGATGGTCCACTGTCACACAGTGACTACTGAATTGCATGCTGGTGACACTGGTCATGGCTTAATTTGTGTTATAGTTACTCTAATATACAATGGTATATCAAGGATCAAAAAAGCATGGAGCAGAAATCAAAAGATCAAGGAAAGATTTAGAAAACAATCAAGACATCAAGAAGGTGTTTTTAATGATCAAAAATTTTGATCCCGGTTGCAAATGTTTCAACCGGAAGTATAGAAGTGACTACCCCTTGTGCTATCATAAACATAATAGGTTATTCGCAGATGATTGTTTGATTTAATTATCGCCCAATATTGACTGCCGCCGAACACCAAATACTCAGGAAGATCTACAAAGGCTTTCTGCCTGGGAGCTGACAAGTGGAAAATGAAATTTGACATCAATAAATGCTGTATCATGCAACTGTCCAAACAACACCACAAAAGTGAATTCTTATACTCAATGTCAGGTCAAGTTCTTAACATCGTTGAACAACATTCCTATCTTGGAGTATCATTGACCACAAACTTTCTTGGCAACCGCATTTTGACTATGTATGTGACAAAGCAATGAAATTAATTGGATCCTTGAATTGTAACTTGTGCACTTGCTCAAAAGCATTGAAAGAATTAAGCTACAATCAGTTTGTGTTACCAGTACTAGCCATCTATTTGGGATCCTTACCACCAAAATCAAATTAATAAACTTGAAATGATTCAGCATAAAGCAGCTCACTTTTTATTGAACCAGCCTTGGAGAAGAAATGTTAGAGATAGTATTAATCTAATCCAAAACAGCCAAGCTGTAAATAAAGAGTGCGGCCCTGAGAAAGGCTATGGTGAAAAAAGATGTGAAATCCAAGGTGGCAGCCAAGAAATGGCTGTGATGGTAGGTTAATGGTAAAAATTTTTAAACCCGACAATTCAGGTGAATTTTGTGCCAAGACCAAGCGGCACCAAATTCACTGAATTGTTGTTATTAAAATTTTTACCATTAACCTACCATCACAGCCATTTCTTGGCCGCCACCTTGGATTTCACATCTTTTTTCACCATAGCCTTTCTCAGGGCCGCACTCTTTTTTTACAGCTTGGCTGTTTTGGATTAGATTTCACTTCTTTTTGCATCTGTATACCCCAAAGCCGGCCTATGGCCGGCTTTAGGGCTTTTTAACCTGTCATTTTTTTCTTTACTACAGGAAGAAGAAAAGATGAAGCAGGGTGATTTCTTTGTAGCTGACCTCTCTGCAAGGTGATCCTTCTAGCTGATCCCTCTACCGGATGACTTGTTTGTAGCTGAACTCTCTACAGGGTGATTTGTTTGTAGCTGAACTCTCTACAAGGTAACTTCTTCTAGCTGATCTTTCTACAGGGTGATTTGTTTGTCTCTACAGGGCGATTTATTTGCAGCTGAACTCTCTACATGGTAGTTTCTTTGTAGCTGAACTCTGTACAACGTAACTTCTTCTAGCTGAACTCTCTACAGGATGACTTTTTTCTAGCTGATCTCTCTACAGGGTGACTTGTTTGTAGCTGAACTTTCTACAGGGTGATTTGTTTGTAGCTGAACTCTCTACAAGGTAACTTCTTCTAGCTGATCTTTCTACAGGGTGATTTGTTTGTAGTTGAATTCTCTACAGGTGATTTGTTTGCAGCTGAACTCTTTTACATGGTGGTTTCTTTGTAGCTGAACTCTCTACAAAGTGACTTCTTCTAGCTGATCTATCTACAGGATGACTTGTTTCTAACTGAACTCTCTACAGTGTGATCTGTTAATAGCGGAACTTTCTACTGGGTGATTTGTTTGCAGCTAAACTCTTTGCATGATTGTTTCTTTGTAACTGAACTCTCTATAAGGTGACTTCTAGCTGATCTCTCTACAGGATGACTTGTTTCTAACTGAACTCTCTACAGTGTGATCTGTTTATAGCGGAACTTTTTACTGGGTGATTTGTTTGTAGCTAAACTCTTTGCATGATTGTTTCTTTGTAACTGAACTCTCTACAAGGTAACTTCTTTTAGCTGATCTCTCTACAGGGCAATTTGTTTGTAGCTGAATTCTCTACAGGGTGATTTATTTGAGCTGAACTCTCTACATGATGGCTTATTTGTAGCTGAACTCTCTATTAGGTACCTTCTTCTAGCTGATCTGACTACAGGGTGACTTGTTTGTAGCTGAATTCCCTACAGAATAACTTACAATGTAATATAACTGAGTAAATTATAAATGCAGCTGAATGCTTTATTAGGGTGACTGTTCTATTAGAGTATCTCGATCTCGCATTTGCTGCACCTAGTTGCCTTTCGAATCATAACTCAGTGATTTGTAATCCGATTCTTCTGTACTACTGCAAGAACTTTCTATGATGATTATTCCAGCTACATACTGATTTTCAGCTCGTTGCTCTAAGCGGTTTGCCTGGTAGATACGAAAACTAATAGTTTTTATTCATAAAAATCGATCGCGTAATTTTGACACAGGTTGGGTTTCGTGTCATATCTCCATGATCTTTATCCCTATTCCTTTCAAACCACAAAAAGGCACTCCTACGATGGTTGCTCCATCTACATATCAATTTTCAACTGATTCCTCCAAGGCGTTTACCCTGTAGGCGTGACAGACCTTCGACCTTATTTTACGCAAATAATCGGTCATAACTCCGTGAATGTTCATCGGATTCCTACCAAAGTTGGTACGGAGATCCGCCTTAATGAGCCCTTTAAGTGTGTCAAATTTCAGCCAAATCCGAGTACGCATTCGTGTTTTATGGCGAATTTTGCGAAGTGTGCGAAATGAAGAAGATGAAGAAGAAGAAAAAAACGAAGAAATTAAAATGAAATTTTGTTCGCTCGTATCTCGGAAATGGCTGGAGCGATTTTCTTCCAATTTGGTATGTAGACTACCCTAACTGGGCGGCACGTCTCCAGCAAATTTGGTTCCACTCGGATAAAGGATCACAGAGCTACATAGGTGTGAAAATTGCGTTTTCTTTCTTCGTGTTAATAATTATACTCACGGTGTGGCGCGCCGGCTTCTTGGGCCGCACGACATACTATCGTGTGTCTTGATCTAATCAAAAACAGCCAAGCTGTAAAAAAAGGTGCGGCCCCTAAAAAGGCCAAGGTGAAAAGATGTGAAATCCAAGGTGGCGGCCAAGAAATGGCTGTGATGGTAGGTTAATGGTAAAAATTTTAATAATGATAATTCAGGTGAATTTTGTGCCAAGACCAATCGGCACCAAATTCATCTGAATTATCGTTATTAAAATTTTTACCATTAACCTACCATCACAGCCATTTCTTGGCTGCCACCTTGGATTTCACATCTTTTTTCACCTTGGCCATTTTAGGGGCCGCACCTTATTTTACAGCTTGGCTGTTTTTGATTAGATATCACTTCTTTTTGTATTTGTATACCCCAAAGCTAGCCATAGGCTGGCTTTGGGGCTTTTTTAACCTATCCTATTTCTTTACCACAGGAAGAATAAAAAGACAGAGCAGATTTTTAATACTTCAACTGTTTTTTGATTTTATCAGTAATTATATAAATATATTTATTACATGTCTATTATTCCCTACTGGATAATTTGTTTGCAGCTGATCTTTCTACTAAGGGACTTGAAATGTAGCTAAACTCTCTACAGGTTGATTTTTTTGTAGCTGCACTCTCTACAGGGTGATTTGTTTGCATCTGAACTCTCTACAGGGTGATTTGTTTGTAGAAGAACTCTCTACAGGATAGTTTCTTTATCACTGAACTCTCTACAAGGTGACTTGTTTCTAGCTGGCTCTCTACAAGATGACTTCCTCTAGCTGATTTCTCTACAAGGTGACTTGTATCTAGCTGAACTATCTACAGGATGATCTGTTTGTAACTGAAATCTCTACAGGGTGACTTATTTCTAGCTGATCTCTCTATAGGGTAACTTATTTCTAGCTGAACTCTCTACAGAGTGGGTTCTTTGTAGCTGAACTCTCTATAAGATCACTTCTTCTAGCTGATCTCTCTATAGGGTGACCTGATCTCTCTGTAGGGTGACGTTTATCTAGCTGAACACTCTATAGGATGATTTGTTTGTAGCTGAACTCTCTACAGGGTAATTTATTTGCAGCTGAACTCTATGCAGGATGATTTGTTTGTAGCTGAACTCTCTACAGGATGGTTTCTTTGTAGCTGAACTCTCTATAAGGTGACCTGCTTCTAGCTGATCTCTCTACAGGGTGACTTGTATAGCTGAACTCTCTACAGGGTGATCTGTTCATAGCTGAACTCTCTGGGTGATTTGTTTGTAGCTGAACTCTCTACAGGATGGTTTCTTTGTAGCTGGTGTCTACAAGGTGACTTGTTTCTAGCTGATCTCTCTACAAGGTGACTTCTCCTACTACAGGGTGTCTTGTATCTATAGTTGAACTATCTACAGGATAATGATCTGTTTGTAGCTGAATTCTCTACAGGATGACTTGTTTCTACATATAGCTGATCTCTGTATAGGGTAACTAGTTTCTAGTTGAACTCTCTACAGAGTGGGTTCTTAGTTGTTGAACTCTCTACAAGGTGACTTCTTCTAGCTGACTTCTCTATAGGGTAACCCGATGTCTCTGCAGGGTGACTGTTATCTTGCTGAACACTCTACAGGGTGATTTGTTTGTATCAAAACTATCTATAGGGTGATTTTTTTTTAATACCTGAACTTTCTACAGGGTGATTTGTTTGTAGCTGAACTCTCTACAGGGTGATCTGATCTCTCTACAGGGGGTGATTTGTTTGTAACTGATATCTCTACGGGTAGGTTTGTTTGTAAATGAACTCTCTACAAGGTGATTTGTTTGTAGCTGATTTCTCTACAGGGTAATTTGTTTGTAGCTCAACTCTCTACAAGATGATTTGTTTGTAGCTGAACTCTCTACAGGGTGATATGTTTCTAGCTGATCTCTCTACAGGGTGATTTGTTTGTAGCTGATCTCTCTACAGGGTGAATTAGGTTGTAGCTGCTCTCTCTGCAGTGGGTGATTTGTTTGTAACTGAAATCTCTACAGGTTGATTTGTTTGTAGCTGAAGTCTCTACAAGGTGTTTTGTTTGTAGCCGATCTCTCTACAGGGTAATTTGTTTGCTGAACTCACTGCAAGGTGATTTGTTTGTAGCTGATCTCTCTACAGGGTGATGTGTTTGTAACTGAAGTCTCTACAGGGTGATTTGCTTGTAACTGAATTCCCTATATTGTGTCTAGTGTCTATATAGCTGATCTGTCTACATGTTGATTTTTTTGTAGCTGAACTCTCTACATAGTGATTTGTTTGTAGCTGAACTCTCTACAGGGTGATTTGTTTGTAGCTGATCTCTCTACAGGTTGATTTTTTTTTTAGCTGAACTCTCTACAGGGTGATTTGTTTGTAGCTGAACTCTCTACAGGGTGATTTGTTTGTAGCTGAACTCTCTACAGGGTGATTTGTTTGTAGCTGAACTCTCTACAGGGTGATTGTTTGTAGCTGATCTCTCTACAGGGTAATTTGGTTGTAGCTGATCTCTCCACAGTGGGTGATTTGTTTGGAACTGAAATCTCTACAGGTTGATTTGTTTGTAGCTGAAGTCTCTACACAGTGTTTTGTTTGTAGCTGATCTCTCTACTGGGTAATTTGTTTGTAGCTGAACTCACTGCAAGGTGATTTGTTTGTAGCTGAACTCTCTACAAGGTGACTTGCTTCTAGCTGATCTCTGTAGACGGTGACTTCTTCTAGCTGATCTCTCTACAGGGTGACTTGTATAGCTGAACTCTCTACAGGGTGATCTGTTCATAGCTGAACTGTCTACAGGTTGATTTGTTTGTAGCTGAGATCTCTTGTTTCAAACTGATTTCACTGTAGGGTAACTTGTTTGTAGCTGAACTCTCTACAGGATGGTTTCTTTAATTTGTAGCTGAACTCTCTACAGAGTGATGTTTTTTTGTAGCTGAACTCTATATAGGGTGATTTGTATTTACCTGAACTTTCTACAGGGTGATTTGTTTATAGCTGAACACTCTGCAGAGTGATTTGTTTGTAGTCGATCTCTCTACAGGGTTTCTTTGCAGCTGAGATCTCTACAGGGCAACCTCTTCTAACTGAGCTCTCTCTTGTTTCTAGCTGTTCTCTATACAGAGTAATTTGTTTGTATAGCTGAACTCTTTACAGGTGGTTTTTTGGTTGCTGAACTCTCTACACTGTGACTTGTTTGTAGCAAAATTCTCTAGAGAGTGACTTGTATGTAGCTGAATTCTCTAAAGAGTGACTTGTATGTAGCTGAATTCTCTACAGAGTGACTTACTTGTAGCTGAACATTGTATAAACTATAAAGTGACTTGTCTGTAGCTGAAATCTCTACAGGGTTACTTGTTTGCAGCTAGTCTCTATAGGTTAACTTGTTTGTATAGATGAACTCTCTACAGGGTAGTTTCTTTGTAGCTGAACTCTCTCCACAGTGACTTGTTTGTAGCTGAATTCTCTAGAGAGTGTAGCCAAACTCTCCACAGGGTGCATGACTTGTTTATAGCTGAACTCTCTTCAGTGTGACTTGTAATGTTCTGATTCTTCTGAATCACTACAGCGATATATCTGTAGCTGAACTCTCTATAGAGTGACTTGCTTCTTGCTGAACTGTCTATAAGATTAACTTTTTTGCAGCTCAACTCTCTACAGAATAACTTGCCATGTAATAGAAATCTATAATGGAGTAAATAAATTAGCTGAATGCTCTATTAGGGTGACTGTTCTATTAGAATATCTCGATCTCGCATATGTTACACGTAGTTGGCTTTGGGATCATAACTCAGTGGTTTGTAATCCTATTCTTCTGTACTACTGCAAGGACTTTCTATGACGATTATTCCAGCTACACACCGATTTTCAACTCACTGCTCTAAGCGGTTTGCCTAGTAGGCGTGAAAACTAATAGTTTTTTATTCATAAAAATCGATCGCGTAATTGTGACACAGGTTGGATTTTGTGTCATATCTCGATGGCCTTTAACTGGATTCCTTTCAAACCACAAAAAGGTACTCCTACAATAGTTACTCCATCTACATAGCAATTTTCAGCTTATTCCTTCAAGCGGTTTACCCTGTGGGCGTGACAGACCTTCGACCTTATTTTACGCAAACAATCGGTCATAACTCGGTAAATGTTCATCGGATTCCTACCAAACTTGGTACTGAGATTCGCCTTAATGAGCCCTTTAAGTGTGCCAAATTTCAGCCCGATTGGAGCACGAATTCGTGTTTTATGGCGGATTTTGCAAAGTGTGCGAAAAGAAGTAGTAGAAGAAAAATAACCCAAACTTTGGCCGATCGTATCTCGGAAATGGATGGAGCGATTTTCTTCAAATTTGGAATGTGGACTCCCCTACCTAGCTGGCACTTCTGTAGCAACGTTGGTTTCAATCGGATAAGGAATCACGGAGCTACAAAGGTGTGAAAATCGCGTTTACTTTCTTCCTGTAAATATACTTACGGTGTGGCGCGCCGGCTTCTTGGGCCGCACGACACACTACCGTGTGTCTTGATTCATTGTTGTCATCACTTAAGTGGCCAACCTTACAACTTCAAAGAGAGAGCAGTCATCTAATTTTACTTTATAAAATAATCTCTACCAACTCCATCACCAACTACTACCACAACATCAAGAAATGACATGAAGTTTCTCCATTACCAGCCTACCATTAGATTGTTTTAAGTACTCACGCACCATTCCTGAATGGAACTGATTGCCTTCAGATATTGTTCATACCGATCAATTAGATAGTTTCAAAACTTCACTGAACAGATTCATATTTATAATTCATGTTTCAGTGGGCTCTGCGTGCTAATCAAATATATAATAATAACAACAATGCAGGTGTATTTTCACATGCAGCATGAATCCAAGAACTACGAAGGTCACACTGAATAGCCTTACTGTCTGCTAAACCTTACACCTAAACAACGGAATTTTCTTGTACCGCAGTCCGCTAGGCTTCACCTCGCTTCTCTGGCGAAACACTGAGGGGCCGCTTGCCGTTTCTGAATCGTTTCTCAGCGGGAGGTACAGCGCTCGAAGTAGCACTGGTGGACTCTTCGTCAACATAAGACATACTTAAAAGATTTACGACAAGCTACTAAATTCATCCTTAAAGACTATGAATCTAGCTATCATACTCGTCTCCTCAAACTAGATCTATTGCCTTTAATGTATACACTGGATTTCTATGACATCATGTTTTTCATCAAAGCTCTAAAGCAGCCTTCCAACCATTTTAATATATATGATCATGTTTCTTTTAGCACTGCAAACACCAGATCATCCTCTAATAATAAACTCAACCATGTCTACACTTCTAACAATTACACCAGGAACTTCTATTTCAACAGAATATCAAGACTGTGGAATAAATTACCATCCATCGATCTAAGCCAGCCACTATCAGTCATTAAAGTCAACATCTACAAGTATCTACATCAACACTTCACACTTCATTTTTCAGCTGACAATCCTTGTACGTATCATTTTTGTTGCAGATGTAGTAATTGTTATAACGTAGGTTTATCTAGCAATTTCTCGGTACTTTAGTTTTGTAATTAAGTAAATTAAGTTTTAACTTTTTCGGGCTGCCAACACGGGTTGTTGGTTGACCCTCAATACATTTACTGTATTGTAAAGTATTAATAATAATAATAATAAAATAAATAAAAACTTCACAATCCTTTCACGAAAACAAACACACAAGGCTGCAGCACATGTTGCTGTCGGACCTTCAGTGCTAGTCACTGTAAAGCGCTAATAACAATAACAAATAGCTACACTCCTCACCTTTTGAGGAGTAGCTACCGTTCGTCTATTTTGCCAAGGTATACCACAGCTTTTCACGGTTAGCCGGTGTCCAAGATATTTCTCTAGTTCAGTCAGTAGAGGTAGAAAATTGTAGGATATAGCTAATACAAGAGATAATAAGCCAATTTCAATGTTACAAACCACTCGCATGAGCAAAAAAGTTCTATTTCCGCATCATTTTATGAGAAGAAGGTAATTTGCAATGTTATTTTTTGGGCCAAAACTCTCTCAAACTTTGAGAGGTTGTCCACTCTTACTATAGAGTATAGGTAATTTAATATAATTAATTAATATTTGGTAGTGCATGGAGTCGCGCGCATCACCGATCGGCGAATAAAAGACGTTTCGTGATCTGGAGCACAGCAGACTTGCAGGAAATACTGCAACATTTACTGCAGTGATCACCTCCAAGTCAACTACCTGTGTGCAGAATATGGTGTGAATTGAAGTTTGTTGACCATCTGGCTGAGACCAGCCTCGCCAGATTTAGCAAAAATTCCTCCGCGATCTAACAAATAATGCACTTAACAACTGCAGTCTCGTGCACATAAGAACAGTAAATTTGCAGTAATGATGATCACTGCAGTAAATTTTGCACCATCGGCAATGTGCGCGACGCCACCACCAAATATTAATTAATTATATTAAATTACCTACACTCCTTAGTAAGAGTGGACAACCTCTCGAAACTTGAGAGAGTTTAGCCCAAAAGAATGACATTGCAAATAACGACGGTGAAAAATCGATCGAATTCAAGGTAATTCGTGTTATTTTCACTAGAAGAGATGGACAAAATTTGCTACCACTCCAGAGTTTTCTTGATTAGACCTACCTTTATACATGACTGTAGTTTGTAGGTCGATTTGAAGATATCGATTTTTGGTTTGCAGATCCTATAAAAGGTGACAAACTTGGTTGTAACGCTGGTGTTACATTCAAGTTAAACTATAGCCTAACACATTACAATATATAGGTAGCTATTTATCGAAATGCGGAGCATGGTCGGGCACGATTGAAACTGGTAGCGATGTTCTATACCATATGCGTATTTTGTACCGTACGATTTTCCGTACCATACGCGTACGGTATAGGCATACGCGTATGGTACGTACCATATGCGTATTATGCCTTTTCTCAGTATCTTCTAGCCTTGCCATCACCTAGCTACAATGGGCTATCTTTACAAGCATTCTAGCTGAGCAAACTTAGAACACAACACAATAATCTGTTTACTACTGAGCTGTAACTATAAATTTATTCATTATTATTATTATTATTATTATTATTATTATTCATCAGCACACACATGCATTTTATCCTAATTGCCATGCCCATGCAATACCCACTATAGTCCTATACTAATGTACCTAAATCTTATGTACATGATCTCACTTTGTCTGCAGAACTTTACATAAATGGTACTGTGCATGTTTGCTACTTTATACAGTAGCTATCAGAAGTATGCAGATGGTCTTATAATATACTCAATTATAAGTGTGACAATTTACAACAGAATTGGGTAAATAAGCAAGGAGAGCAATTACAACATGCATGGTAGGTAGCTAGTAAGTTCTAACTGAATTATACATATACTGCTTGGCAAAGCTAATAACTGGAAAAATGAACTTCGTAAGTGTCATCAGTTGTGCAACATGGCTCCTCACTGTATTTGCATTTTTATATACTATATATACACTCTTCTTCTTTTGAGGATCCAATTTCTTGTTTACGTACTTTTCTTGTTTATACATACTGTAAATAGTATATTCATCACACTGGACCTACAGCACAAATTAATGTGGATGTTGTTAACTTTAAGGAGTATACATTCAGATAAGAGTAGCTAAACAAATTGTCTTTCCATCCACAAGCATGACAGTAAGTAGCGAGTAGCTATACAACGTACTTAACAATAATAAAACAATGCTACTTAATATACATTCATTACTGAACTATACATTAGAACTCATAAACTCACCATAAAATCTCTGCCATGTTATGTTTTCCTATACTTCATCTCAGCAGGCAATACACATGCCTCATTCAATAGCAAAGATTCAGCGAACAGAACTACAGTTTTAAAAAAAATTATTGCACAATTAATTACTATGCACATCAGTCTTAGAGTATAGCATGTCTAATATTGCTATAAGCTACAGCCATGCAGATTTACATTAATTTGCAAACTAAAAACATTACTTTCTCTACAGTTATATCTCTTTGCTACCTCCCTCAATGTTATTGTATAAGCATTCTCCAAGTCTTCCTCTGTTTGAGCAATCATTATACATTGTACTTCTCGAGCTCATCTGATTAAAATTGTCTGCTCAACTGTGACACACCTTTAGTGCCACCAGGCATAAATATCCATTTTTAAGTGGAAGCTAGTGTACTAACAAATTAAAGGTAAACAATAGATTATATGTAGCAACAATAGAATAAAATATTTAATGAAATAATATATATATGCCTGAAAAAATTGGCTCCATTTGCCAATGGATGCAAATTATTTAATATGATTGCTATGTTGTAACCAATCAGAATGTAGTATATGGATAATTATATCAAAATCTTATGTTTATATTTAGCTACAATGCTACCTCTACTGGCTTAGCGTTTATATCACTATGCATTCCAGTTATATTCATTGAAAAATCGTGAATATCAATATGCTACAGCCTAAAAGAAATCAATGTCTTTTGTCCTAAATAATGCTTAGAAGATCAAACTTCAAATTTCAGTTTCTGAGTAAGACAAGGAGCATACTGCTCTTGTTTTATGTTGAAGGGATAATTGCATGGGCACCTTTAAACCCAAACACATTTTTACAAAGTTCATATATACAAGAGAAACCCCTAGTAGAGTTTTGGGTAATATCGCTCTATATAGCTTTTAATTCTTGTACTAATCTTTGACTATCTTCAGGAGTATTTGTAAACACATAAATATTATGTGTGGGTATTGTTCTAATTGTAGGGAAGTGTAGGCAGACCATTTATAGGCAAAACAGACTACTGTATATAATATTATTAATCAATAACTGAAAGTACACAATAACAACTAACTCTTACAACTACAGTACACAATATTAATGTTACAGGTATGCATAAATTACATTATATTACATCATGTCACATCATTACATTACATCATTAACTCTATTATAGATATGAAGGAGGAGTAGCATTTGTAATAATGGCCTAGTTTTTGAATTTTCATTGTATCAACAATGGATCATGAATCCATTAAGAAGCAATATATGTGTAGCAATTGCAGCCACAATGTACTGTGTGGAAGAAGAAACAAAAATAAACTTTACCATACGTTGTCAGTGTGTGCAGTTGCTATGCAACAGCTAGATAATTTGTGACCGGATTTGCAAAAAGGTACCTTTTTCACAGACAAAATTTGACCCATGCATATTTTGAAATTCGGGGTTTCGTAAGTATTGAACATATACCTTATAATTGCCTGCATGCAATTATCCATGAGTGTACAGTAGCTATACTAGTATCTATCTGCATTTTGATACTAAGAGCAAGTTTATCAGTGTAAGGAGTCAAGTGTTACACCATTTTGTTTGCTGGTATGTAAAATGTGTGGAAAAGGTACCTTTTCACAAATCTGGTCATTTTAACTAAACTATTCTAAAGAACGTATACAGTATACCAGCTTGTGTACTTTCAAATCAATTACGCTGTAGATAAATGAAGTCATTTATTGTAAAAATGCAAGATGGAAATCCATGACAAATAAGGCAGTAGACAGCAGGATGATGCAATAAATCAATATGTACAAAAGTCAGAAGACATCAAGAAAATAATCCACAGGTGCTTATACATAAACCATCATAATTATATGGGTTATGGCTCTATTGCATGTATTTTGTGGAACTGTCAGATGCTTTGATGAAATGAAATGTTAAACAGACAACGAGATACATTGTTATAGCTAGATATACACCAATGACTACGTATAAATCAAGACATATTATATTTAATTCCCTTCCTTTGATTTATACTTTTCAGACTTATACTGTATGCAGCTAGGTGTTATCATGTTTTTCGTAAAGCTTCCAACCCAGATGATTGACCTTTTTTAGTTTTGACAATGTAGAATTTCATCAGATCCTACCAGATCAACAGGACTTAACACAATTCAAGACTGGATCTGCCAACAGTGTGATGAATTCATGATTGTTTTTATCATATATTGTCCTAAATCAAGATGTCAGTTGCACCACTTATATATAGTCATGCGAGATATCATGTTATTCTTTTATTTTAATGAATGCTTTATTTTAAATAGGTTTGCATCATGCAGTAAAGTAAATTATATCTTAATCGCAGTAAAGCTAAATTGATCTTAGCTCTAGAGATTAGAATAGCTATAATCAGATCAACTTACCCTGCCATTCACTAGAATTGACACATATAAATTCAGCTTCTTTCCTTCCACTGCTATATGGAACAACTTGCAACCAGAGACTTTTGAAGCTTCATCTATATCACCGTGTTTAACAACCTTCTTATAAATGAACTGTAAAATTGTAATTAGTTAGCTGTAGCTATATATTTTGATTTGTATATTGCATTTATACTCGCTGTGCGAGGTCTTGCAATTATGTAATAATAGTGATTGCTCTATTAGAGTATCTCGATCTTCACTGAACAGAAAGACTAGTTCCTCCCCCCTCCCTCTTCCCCGAACAGAAATGAAAGCAGAGTGCCATCAGGCGTAGTCAATAGGTACGGCAGTGCAAAAACCTTCTGCTTGATGATTATACGCATACCAGGTTAGCTATACTCAGATGGTACGATTTTCCGTATCATACGCGTATGGTTGTACCGTACACGTATACGCATATGGTATGTACCATACGCGTATGGTACAAAATACGCATATGGTATAGAACAGCCGTATTTCCCGAATCGGTACCATAGATACCGAGTATATATATATATATATATATATAACAGCGTTGAAACCAGGTCGGGTCATCCGGGTCACATTTTCTCCGGGTTCCACCCGGTTTACAAATTATCCTAGTCTGACCCGGATTGGATCACGTGAGAAACGAAATTGTTCGTTTGACGGCGTGGAAACTTATAAACGCGATCGAGTAGCTTTTTCGTGAGCCACGCCCACTTATCGCGTTACAAACATACGCTCAGCAACGCCCATTTATTAGTAAATGCAGTATGTAGCACGAAACTGAGGGTATCTATGGTGAGGGGTTGCTATTGTCAGTAGGTGATGACCTTTTTTTTTGGTCTTCAACCTACAGCTAGGCTGAAGTTGCAATTCCAAAGTCTGG
This sequence comes from Dysidea avara, assembly GCF_963678975.1. Lineage (NCBI taxonomy): Eukaryota > Metazoa > Porifera > Demospongiae > Dictyoceratida > Dysideidae > Dysidea > Dysidea avara. The sequence continues at coordinate 28,142,593 of NC_089279.1, read as the reverse complement.
ATCCGCCCCTGTTTATTCAACACGAATCGAACGCTCAAAACGTAGTCTCGCTCGCTCGAGACTAGCTGAAATATAACTCTTATCGCACGCCTCGGCTTTAATTAATCCGGGTCACATCCGGGTCAAATCAGGGTATGACCCGGATTGCTATCAGGGTCTGACCCGGATTGCTATCCAGGTCAGTGGGTCATCCGGGTCAGCAGTAGTGACCCGGTTTCAACGCTGATATATAAGCATTGATTTGACGATATATCTCATTTCGGATCTTACACTAGATTTTTTCTATACTAATAGGCGAAACTAGACCTAGGCTACTTGGAGACGATCATATAGTCTGTCGAAGAGATGGTGACATCCTGGAAGAGGTCGGTTTGCTATTAGCTAGCTATAATAATAGAATAATATATATAGCTATTTTAAATGTTTATATATATTGTTTTTTATGGATAACATCAGACCATTAGAATAACTAAACCAGGCGGTTAAACACTACACTGGTAGGTCATTATTTGCAATCCCAGTCATCTACCAATCTGTGGGCAGAGAAGCCGATCCTGCGACGATGGAATGCTCGCCATCACTGAAGCAGCGTTACAGCGTTGCACATCAATTGAAATATTCTGAATTAAAAATACAGTCTGACCCGGGAACCTATCCACCGCACCAACGAACGTGCACAAGAACCCCAAGCTCCCAGGGTCTCGACACAAAAGGGGAGAGAAGTGAAAGGAAGTAGTCAAAGTGGAATATTTCCTCAGCTTCGCAATTTCAAGAGTTCTCCAACCGGTTGGCATAATCAGAAAAGAGACACAGTAGAAGGAGCAAGGGTGCGTGTCGGATCAACCGAACAAGCAAAGTCCAAAATGAAGGGTCCGGCACTACCCAAAAAAGTCGGGTCGTAAGATTCCAAATCTCGCCAATTTTTTGCAGAGATTTCGAATTCTAACCCAAGGCTCCAGATTCCAAATTTGGAAATTTACATAGCTAGCAACGCTTACATTAACACTTTTGTGCGTTCAGCTGGCTACAAGGTTAATTTGATTGTAGGCGAGGCCTGTACAAACGTATCGACCATGTTCACGCAAACGAGATAATATACGAGATAATTTACGGTATAATTAGCAAACGAGATAATATACGGTATAATTTACAAAAATATATATATGGAAATAATTAATTTTTAAAGATACAACTGAACTCTAATGTCATATACACATAATATGCAAACAATAGTACAATACATTAATACAGTCCACCCAAATTGGTAGGGAAAGGGAAGAGTGCAGCAGGGAGGAGTGTGGTGGGGATAGTTGTGCTTGAATTTGACACATCAGCGCATTCAGTTGCTAGAATGAGGGAAAGATTGCATCCAAATAATCAGGCTTTTAGAAAATTTGTTGAGATTCCTAATTCCCAAATTCTAGATTCCATTTTGGGATTCCAAGTGATTTGTGTTGTATTCCAGTTGGTGTTGGACCAGGAACCAAGGACATTCCATCTGGCCTCTTCTCATCATCACGGCATACACCGAGTCACTGACTGGCTCCAAAACAGCAGGTACACCTCCAGACACCAAAGCATGATGAATTGTTCAAAATCAAAAGTATGTACTGAAAAAGCAAGCAAATTAAAAATTCCAAATAATTTTGTGGTAACTGTGCTTAGATACAATAGATATAGTACAATTATGCAAGTAATTTGCTTCTTTTCAAACACTATAGCATGTCCAAAGTCAATGGCTAAAGTATCCTTTCTCAAACAATGCACTTGTATGGTATTAAACAATCTCCCTCCTTTGCGTAATTTCCATTCAGCACATAGCATACCTACTAGTGTCTACTAAAACTATTACCCTACCATCAGCATCTTGTAGTTTGTGTGATTGAATTATAGTCTTAACTTACGACTATATAATATTTTGAAGACAGTGGTGTAGCTGGGGCCTGTGCCCCACCGTCAGCTTTCCAGGCCCATCGTCAGTAAATGTTGCAAGTCACGTGATTCGACGCGCGACGATTTTTCACAACGCTACCATACAGATTTTTATATGAATATCATTGCTGCAGATATAATTTCTTGTTATTTCGCTATTACTAACATCAGCGGACAAAGAAAATTAAAATTCCTTTAAATGCCCACTATCACGTGATCGCGAGTTCAAATGTGTGAGTTGGAGGGAAGGTGTCAGTAAAATGAGGCTGTACGAAGCGTGATTATATCAAGTCAAGGTGATAACATACTACTCTATGACAGGTGTTGAGTGAGGTGTTCTTGAAAGAAGACGTGCAAGAGGTTTAATAAATGAAGTATTCCTTTTAATGCTCACTGCAAAAAGGTTGTGAATAGTGAGCTGATAGTGCTTGGACCTATGATACTAAGGAGATTGTCAAGATTATGAGGCACATGCTACTACGCATTTCTTTTACGCTGTTGATATTTAGCCGGTCACCGATTTTTTCTAAGTTCTAAAAACGTGATACCAAAAGCATAGATAATATATATTATCTATGCCAAAAGGTTCAAGAAACGAAGAAAAAAAAGTGTGGGGCAGCCGGGAATCGAACCCAGGTACCCTGGTTTAAGAGGCCGACGCTCTAGCCACTGTACACCGGTGCTTGCTGGCTACTCCTCTTGTTTTTGTACTATTTAAATGTTACACATATAAAATACTATATAGTAATCATATACCAGTGAAGAAGAAACCAAGGCTGAACCCGCGCCTACCCCTAACGCTAACCTGACGTTTGCCTGCTAAGCATAATGAGGGCTTTCACTGTCTGTATGAAGGTAAGTTTTTGGGTGAGTTCGAGGCGAGCTAGGGTTGGCCCGGCTTCGCCGGGACGCTCGCTTCGCTCGCTCCAACCCTAGCTCGCCTCGAACTCACCCAAAAACTTACCTTCATACAACTAGTGTGTTTGATACTGGAGTTATGGGGACGTTTATACAACAATGACCGGCTAAATAAATATCAAAACGGTGACCGGCTAAATATCCACTTCGTATCTTTTAATGCCCGCTGTTGTTAAGCGGATCTTCAACACTGCAGTGCTGATGTGTGACATGTTGTTAGTCAATTAAAATTTGGATCAAGAGTTAATCCGTGAGAGCTGTGGAAGAAGAAATTAGGTAAAATTGCATGCTGACCGAGCAATAGCGTAGGTTGTAGGGTCGATTAGCTGCAGAAACAGCAGTGTAGCAGTATATTTAGCTAGCTAGGCACAACCATGCACTTTAATAAGATTTCTATATAGATGTGTCTGAGTCCACAGTGAGATGGACTCGTATGTCGTGTATTTATATTGCATGGGAGGACTTGATGGTTGATGCGAAGGTGTGCCCCACCTAGGCCCTACCGTCACAATTTTTATTTATTTATTTATTTTTAAAATTTTTTGATTCCGGCCCTAAGGCCACACCAAGTCAAACCTTAGTTTCTGGTCACCCGCCCGCATGGTAAACCTGGAACCCTAGTTTATGAGGACTATTATTAATATTACAGGTGCTTAAGTGCACGTGACCCAGCAAGACACTTATTTTTTACTGCAAAAGATCGATATACTCTAATAGAGCAGTCAGGGATTCCAATAGAGCAGTCACACTACTCTTAACTCTAATATTAGGTATATATGCCACACTAATAAAATGTTTCTAACTATAGCTAGTTTTGTCCTTGATTATATAGCTGTTCAGATTATAACTGTTACTAATGCTTCTGTAACCAAAGTAATTTCAGTAGCATTAACTACTAGTCCATGCAGATGGGCCATAGCTTTAACTTTATAATTCAAATGTAGTCCTCTAATGATTAGTCTAGTAACTTCAAATTCCTTATCACTGAACACTACAGGGGTATGGAAAGCCGGCAACATTTGGTGAGCTTAAACTTAAACTTTTCCATAACTAAAATTAGATTGGTAAGTAGAAACCCTTATAGTTTAAACATTCCCAGATGATCACTAAAAAACACTAGTCTGGAGCACTCAATGACTCAAAACTTTGACAGTTACTTTTTTCAAGGTTACTGAATAGAAGGCTGGAAACACATAGCTAGTGGGCTAAGACTTCACATTTGAATGAAGAATTTCTGATGTGAAAATAGAAGTTAAATTTCATTTTGGATCATGATCATTTGAACAACTTAGCTATAAGTCATAGTAATACTTTCCTGACATAGCTAATGAGACATTTATTTCACTTGGAAAGCATAAGTATAGCTACATGAGTAAAACATTTCCAATAGTATATTCTAAATAAATAAATAAATAAATATACTTAAATGCTATACATCAGTGTATAGCTAGCCATGATCCATCAACAACTTTCCTAGTGCATTTTTTGCCGAAGCACAACTACTTATGTTGTTGGTTAAGTTTGACTAAAAACAAAATCAACATGAATTTGCTAAATTGAGCAAACAATAATACCATACAGTATGTTGTCACAGTAGAGTCTATAGTCCTGAAGTCCTGATCATCCGCCCGCCCGCATCCATTTGTAGGCTTGGGAGTGACCAGAAACTAAGGTATGACTTGGAGTGGCCTAATGGCACTCCCATCCTCCCCTATCTCTAGTTAAAAGTTAAACCTAATTTAATTTATAAATGACAAAAAGCAGAAAAAAGAAAAAGCAGCTAAACCTACAGAGCCTACACAGACCTACAAACGTCTAGCTACAGTACGCCCCTGTCTGAAGGTATGTAAACTTCATGCAAAAACAGCTTGGCTCGTAGACGGCTGAGACAGGGGGACCATCCCCCCACATTTTTATGAGACAATGTTTGTAGGAAAAGATTGAGATATTCTAATAGAACAGTCAAGATCTATAGAGCATTCGTAGTATTCAGAGAAGCAGTTTAGCAAGCTACTAAGCTATGCACGTATGTCTAAGCATATACTATATTTGGTCTTCAGCTTACAGCTGGCCTGGCCCCCTCACTCTTTTGCATGCTCCACCGCCCCTGGCTTGGCTGTTTAAAAAGGTGTATTTAGAAAGCAAAAGTGTAACAGAAAGAGCTGATATCTGCATGGAGCAGTCAATTATGAATATTAATACTACAACAAAGTTTCACCATTGGACCTTTATCAGTGACTGTTATTGAACATTTAGTCCTATGTTATTCCTTCTATTTGGTTTTAATAGATGAATCTAACAAGGAATTTTAAACTGTTGCCCCTTACAACCTGAATTTTACAGTATTTTGTAGGTGTAAATGTCAAAAGTAACATCTTTAATTTTTAAAAGTATATTGCATATATAGGTCATGAGATATGACATTTTGAAGTTTGCAGTTTTCCATACATTATCTATGAGAAGGGTAACAGTTGCCCATTCTAGGAAATCACTTGGTTAATGTATGGGAAAACCACAAATTTCAAAATGTCATATCTCCTGATCTATATACTCTATCGTTTTAAAATTGGAGAGGTTAATTGTGAGATTTACACCTACAAATAATGTTAAATTGAGAAATGACATTAATTAAATTTGTTGTTTTCTCACACATTATTTATGTGATTGCCCAGAAGGGGCAACTGTTGCCCCCTCTCATAGACAATGTATGGAAAATGACAAACTTAAAATGTTATATCTCATGGTCTATATATGCTATCCTTTTAAAATTTGGATATGCTACTACAGACATTTACCCCTACAAATATTGTAAAGTTCAGATTGCTAGGGGAAACTTTAAATTCATCCATTGACTAGTAATTTGATCATTTTTATTAATTTTTACTGCAGTATAGAGAAAAAAGGCAGCCAAATTCTTAGCTAATTAGAGCAAAGCTGAATGGAGAACACTTGTCAATAATGAAGGTCCAATGTTAATATTTACTTTTTACAGATATGCGTAGTTGCATTAACATTCATTCTTGGTGGCTACAGATATCAGTTTTTATGTTGCCAACTTACCAATTACTTTTACTACGGTACATGTCAGCTTTTTAAAACAAAAGATATAATAATCATAGATTGCATGTTTACAACTGAGGCACTTTTAAGTTGGTTACAAGCACTTAATGGAACGAGGCAAAGAGAAAGGTGGAAGGGGAGCCAACTTTAGCAATAAAACTGCTAAGTAGCAGCGTCTTGAAGTATGCAATATACATGGATGTTATTTTCTCCTCCCTCAACTGCATTGCATTCAACAAAGTTACATAATATTATTACTTTGTAAGCTATCCTTGATTCTTTAGTGGTAGGATTGCTCCTCCTTCACTTGTTCCAGCACCCTTACCCCATCTAATGTTCCTACTTATTCTAGTGGTGCTGTAGAATCAGCAAAATTCAGAAGGAGTTATAGGCTTGCGCCAATTATGCCGACATAATTTCGAGCATAATAGGCAAGCAAAAGCATTAAGCATTATGCCAGCATAATAGGACGATTTTCAATAAGTTTAATTAAAACGTGCAATGCGCGCCAAAAATACTACACAACATGAACACACTGCACATTATTACTGCATTTCATATCAAAAACCTTGTAGTGATATTATTTTTACTATTTCTTGACTGATTATTTACACTTCATGGAAATAAGATCGAGATACTCTAATAGAGCAGTCACTTATTCTAATACAGCAGTCAGGAAATGCAGACATGTGACCCAGTCTGGGAAAATCGGGCTTATCGCCTATTTAAAAGCATCGAGAAACGACAGTTTTAAGAATTTAGTGTGTTAAAGCTATGTGTACCAAATTTTTACACGTTTTACACCAATTCCTTACCTTCCAGAGCATCCACTGTGCAAGTAGCCAACAACTAAGTTTCCCGCCATTTTAGATAGTTTTAAAACCGAGGTTGACTGTATCAGCAAAATAGGTGGGAGGCGGCGGCCCTGGAAGGGGGGCAAGATGGTGTTCAAAAATTGAAAAGGAAGGCGTGGGGATCAATTAGGCCAAGTTTTGGACCATCGAGGTCTCAAAATAGGTTAAAATGAAAGGAAATTCACAGCAGAGGTACTTATTTAACATCACAGAGCTGTACAGCCACATACAGTCATCCCCAGGCTGACCAGAGCTCCATTAGGCCCCTATTTGGTGATTATTATTTTCTCATCCACCGTCCGCATCCTTCTTAAGCTACCGCATTGTAAGCCATTATTTACTCTGTGCATGCTCAGAAGAACACGTGATACCAAACTGTTATAATTTTTTGTTGATGAACGCTACAATGCGCTATATATCGCTAGGAGAACTGTTGTTTTCCTTAGCAAATTGCTGCAGTGCCAGTTGCAACCGTGCTCTATCGACTTCATCAAAGCAGGCTTTCAGTAGACTGTCGAAAAACAGTTGGCGATCACGAAAAGTAGAATCAGCTGGTGAAAGAAATGTTTGTAGTAAGAAAGATAATTTGGACAAGGTCTGTACATCAGTGTGTTAATAATTAATATTAAAAAAATAATGGCATAATGGTAATACCCTCCCGCCCGCATCATAATAATTAGAAAGGCTGGATGAGAAACTAATAATCACCGAATAGGGGCCGTAAGGCCCCACGCCGCACGTACGGATCGCCACTGGGCTTGGGAAAAGCAGCCAACAAAACCAGACCACTCAAGTATAGCTGATTTTTATTGTGGAATTAGATAGTTTATTCATGTAGCTTCGTGTCCTGGGTGAAAAATCGAATCTGTTGGCATGGGCGATAAGACCGGTTTCCTCAGACTGGGTCACATATAACTATGTCACGTGAGATCACGTGATCCACCCAATAATACAGAGTTATAAATTGGCTGCTGTGGCTGTTCTAAGTGGTTGGCACAACTTCTGGGCGTGTTTCATGGCTGAAATTGGTAAGTTAGCTGTTCTGGAGTATCCGGCTATAAATGTGTAGTTGTATTATACTCTAATAAAATAGTCAGCTCTCGAGCATAATCTTGATTTTGAGGGCATAATTTTGAGCATAATAGGCTGAATTTTTGAACACTGTTCAAAGCATAATAGACAATTTTCAAAGCATAATTGGCTCAAGCCTAGAAGGAATCAAAGTATTTTAAACCATATTTTCACCTCTCTCTGCACTTTGTATCAACATCCTGGGTTCTAGGAAATCAGTGCACATTTGTTGGTCTGGCAAATAGGTTCCTGGGTCATGGAGCAACCAGGCTATATACTTAATCGAAAGAAATTCAAAAGATGTATTGTACAATGTGGTAATAATGTTGCATCAATGATTGTGACTATTCCATCGTCACTGATGAGTTGGGCAAAGTTTGCTTTTCTGCCCACAGAATAGTGGATAAATTTACAGACCTACTGATTCTAAGCGTCTGTACCAAATGCAGTGGTAGATCTAGATGGGTTTAGAAACTCCCTTTTAAATTTAGCTCAATGGCAGTATAAATACATAAACATTGTTGTACTGACAATTTGTCATATTAGCAAACAACTATAATATTATACCACTGTATTTCAGTAGCATGCATGAGGTTTCACTTAACTAACACCATTTATAGCTATTATACTCTCAGCACCACTTCACTTTTCATCTCCCACTGCATTAAAAACGATCGAGATACTCAAATAGAGCAATCAAAGCTACAGCTTGTAGTCACCATATTTGCCCTATATAGTTAGTTATAGTATTTACAGTTTAAAGCATTGGATTTATTGTAATTGCTAACTGAAAATAACCTAAAATCCCATCTCAGAGATTCTAAAATCTCAAAATTTTCCTGAGAAATTTCATCAGATGCCTTATTCAGCTATACTAACTTTGAGAAACCCCCTTTAAAAATCCTAGATCCACCACTGAAATGCAAATAAATAATGTTATAATTAGGCGTGTTTTATTGATTGAGAAATTCTATATGAGCTGTACAGCAGATCCTTGAAAACTTTTGTTCCTATAGTTAGTTAGTATTTAGAAACATGGAAAACTAAAACCCATTGATTTATACTACATGAGCTTACTCTAGAACTGTCATTTACTCTAATACATGACAAAATACTCTATTATAACAGTCACTTTTGATATTAATTTTGGTGTTCAGACAGGATAAGCAAGGATTCACTGTACTACACATTAAGATATCTACAAAACTTTCACTTGGATAGATTCAAAGCCAGTTGTAATCTTAGCAATTAACTCAGCTTCACCTCTGACTCATGTCAGTAACTAAAATGCTGTGCTCCATTGACAACAAATGTCTCTAAAAACTCATATAAATGCTGCAGTATTAAGCTATTAAATCTGTCCTTAGGTTTTTATAGTATTGACTTTGTGGATGATCACAGACAGTCAAAATACAGAAAGTAAAGTGGTTACCATTAACAACTGTGGCATTAACAGCACTGCATGCTGTGTGGATGGATCATGTCCTTGCAGTTCATTGTCCTTTGCATTAGAAAACATAATGAATAATACCATCATAAACATCACGTCAGAATCAGTTGTGCTAAACACTACCACTTCAATAGGATCAGGAAACCTACACAACACTACAATAACCGGTAATGGTGCTACTATCATGTGTAACAATAGTGGAGGTGTGTACTGTGAGTCATGTAGTGATATCATCATTGAAGGGATCACATGGGACCAGTGTGGTGATCCTAACAAGCAGAATACAATGGAAGGAGTTTATTTATCTGTTGCTCACAATATCAAAATAGAGAAATGCATTTTTCGAGGATCTCAAGTCTGTGCATTAGGTATATATCAAGCCAGTTCTAATATTATTGTTAGGAACACTACCTTTTCCTATAGTGTTATAAAAAGTCTAAATGATTATGAATGCAGTGGATTAAACATTACAGTAAACAATGCAAATGCAAGTATCACAATTTTGGATAGCAGTTTCATGGGTAATAGACACATTAACAGTAGCTACAATCCAAATGGACTTTCTGTGAAAGTTTTAGGTAATTCTGAATCACTTCTCAGTTTAACTATTAGTCGAACTGTGTTTGTGTCCAATTCTGGAGGAGCATACATCCTTATTCAAACCAGAGGCGTAGCTAAGGGGGGGGCAAGGGGGGGCATTTGCCCCCCCATCACTAAATGATTTTTTTAAAACCTTCGTCACAAGTTTACCAGTATTAAACTGACACGCAAATGACTGTAAATTATGTACACTACTACGCGGTATCACCAGGTGTTGCTAGTGAATGCGCACACACCAACATTCAACTCGTTCGTGAATCCATCGAACGAAAATATTAGAGACATACTTTTATATTTAGCCTACATTACTCGCGTGATAGAACATTTTTGAATCTAAAAAGAGTAACCCGCTTCTCCGCGGCAGGAGTCACAACTCACAAGCGACAAAGGAGGCCAGATGACGCTACGAACGTACTGCCTACGAGGTGATAAAGTGTTAGCTAAATAAATGTACCAAGTTTATTTTATCGAGTCGATCACACTGGACCTTTGTACGTACAGCAGTGCAGTCTTTTTTACTTTGTCAGTCAGTCAGGTGGATCAGTCAAGCTTACAAGTTCTGCTAGCAGGATTTCGTGCAATACATGGCATTTGAATTTCGCCGAGTGAAGTGAGTGAATACGTCATCTTATCAGCAGTGTGCTAGGACTGCAGCACAGGCTGTGGCTAACGTAAAGTAACTTGTATTTGCACTAAAGTATTAACTCTACCGGACTGTGGATGAATTTGTTGGAGTACAGTTGTGGCACGTGCGATGATGCTCGACGAATATAGCTAGCTCGATTGGAAGCAGTCAGTACTGAAATAGTTACGTAGCTAGTTATTTAAGCTGTAATAATACAACACCGTATGTTGGCTAGCCCACCATTGGGTCATTAGCCTTTTTTTGCAATCATGAATGATTTTTAGTGTTTCGTGGGGGGGGGGGGGGGGGGGGGCATGCCTGCCCCTCCATCACCTTCTGGCTAGCTACGCCCCTGATTCAAACTGCTTTTGTTGCACCAATTGTTTTGTCTGAACTAGTGTTTTATAATAACACACAAGGCATTTGGTTTCCATCACTTGATGCACGTGATAGTGATACACTTCTGACAATGTCCAATTCATCCTTTACCAACAATGGTAATGGTGGCATAGTTTGTGCTGTCCTCAGTGAGAACTCAGGAAAAAAGTTAATATTGTAGTTGAGCATTCTAACTTTACAAACAACAGTGCCTCTACTGCTTCTGGTAGTGCAGTATATTTCCACTTTAACACCAATGATAACAGTGTTTATAACGTATCCCTACAATACTGTAACTTTACTAACAATAACAATCAAACTGTATGGATTTTTACATCAGAGAGTAGAATGTCATCACATGTGGTAATTATTAATGAGGTTCTGGTGATGGGTAGTCAGATGACAGGTAGCCCTTCTGGTGGTGGAGCTGTTTCTATTATTCTCAACGGTTTAATGAACAATACTTTCATTATCACTAATGTGAGACTTTTATCCAACAATTATATGGGAGTAGCTGGAGGTTCTTTATATATCAAAACTGCTAACACAAATAATCATGTCACTATCATAAACTGTCTCTTTCAAGAGAACACTGCTAGTGGGGAAGGTGCAGCCTTGTTTCTTATAGATGGTAATACTGGAAGTAGTGCAACTGTGTACCGGACATTTATATTTGTACAATCAAACTTCATTAGTAACAGTGGTGGTAGTAGTGTTGTGTACATTTCAGCTGGTTCAACTTTTACAACATTTTGGGTTTACGAGTCAACATTCTGCAACAATATTGGTACAGCTATACACTTACTATCATCCACCTTAAGATTTCAAGAGAATGTTATATTCAGTAACAATTCTGCCAACAATGGGGGTGCACTTTATCTTGAAGGTGGGACTAAATTTCTTTTTGAAAATGAATATACAAGTCCATGTATAAAATTTCTTAACAATTCAGCTGCTCAATATGGAGGTGCAATATATGTAGACCTTGATTCCAACTGTGGTGTAGTATTTCATACAAAATCATCAAATCATTATTTTAATGCCACATTTTCCAACAATTCTGCTGGAATATCTGGCAGTTCAATGTATTTTAATGTTCACCGGAATTGTATAATTAATCCTGATTATGAAAATACCAATTCTATACTACATCTCCCATACCATTTCAAATATGATGAATCCTTTTCAAATGCACTAGTCTCATCGCCACACTCACTAATGTTATACTTCACAAAGCACTATGGTGTCCAAACTGGTGATAACACATACTTTGCTAAACACAACATTCTAGGTCACCAGATTTCATTTAATGGATCTGTCTTTGATTATTTCAATCATTCTGCTGCGCCAACACAGTTTGATGTTCAGTGTCAAGACAATTGTGAAGATATTGAACTGGCTGATAATCGTGTACTTGTTGACAATGTTTCAAGTCTTAGTCTCATTTTAACTGGTGAACAAGTCAGTTCACATGGAAGAAATGTCACTCTTATGCTGACATCAGTTCTTGAAACTTTCAATGAAAGAATTTCTATTTCAGTAGTAGTTGAGCTAATACCCTGTTCTCCAGGATACACATATGATAGAACCTGTAATTGTTGTGATTGTTACCGCCATCAGGATATTGTGGAGTGTGTTGATGATTATAATGAGATAAAAAGAGGTTATTGGTTTGGTACTGTTAGGAATGCAACTACTGTATCTCTTTGCCCAAACCAGTACTGTGAGTATGGTAAGCATCGTAAAGAGACCAGACCAGGTTATTGTATTATACCACAAGAAATAGATGATCTGTGTAAACTACACAGGACAGGAGTTGCTTGTGGTGACTGTAGTTCAGGATATACGCTAACATATGATTCACCTGACTGTATCAACCATCACCAATGTTCACCTCTAATGACAACATTAGTTATAGTGTTGACTATCCTGTATTGGATTGCTATAATAGGAGTTGTGTTTGGCGTGATGAACTTTCGGTGTCGAATATCATCAGGTTATGTGTACGGGATACTCTATTATTACAGCATTGTGGATGTATTATTGGACAACAACCCCTACATTACTGGTGGTGTGTTTCAGTTAGTTTCCATACTGTCAAGTTTTGCTAAACTGTCACCACAACTATTTGGTAAGCTGTGCTTTGTAGAAGGACTGAGTAGAATTGATCAACAGTTCATTCATTATTCACATGCAGTAGCTATTTCATTGTTCTTGGTGATAATCATTATTATAGCAAGACACCGTCCAAAGGTTGCCTACTATGTCAGCCACTGTATAATACATGTCATCTGTCTTCTGTTGTTGCTTGCATATACTTCACTAGCATCCACTTCATTGCAGTTACTAAAGCCACTAACATTTGCAGGTGTTGATGATGTTTACGTATATTTGTCTCCAAGTTACAAGTATTTTAGAGGTCTTCATACCTTCTATGGTATTGTTGCTACATTATGTGGACTAATTGTTGTGATTGGTATGCCATTGATACTACTGATACAACCATTCATTAATCCTGTAGTGAGTTTCATCAAAATTATGCCAATACTTGATCAGTTTCAAAGCTGCTACAAAGACAAGTATCGCTACTTTGCTTCCTACTACCTTATCTGTCGACTAGTGATTATCCTAATTGTGTTTATCTGTGACAGCAACTACTACATCATGTTATACTATCTACAAACAGCCTGCGTTATTATTGCCATGATTCATATATGGATTCAGCCATACAAAGATCACTTTCTCAATGGATTGGATGGTGTGATATTGTTGACACTAACCTTAGTTGTCAATATTAACTCATTCACTTTCTTGTCTACTGCTACTCCAGGAATAATTTCAGCTCTGGTGATCTTTCCTCTGCTAATCTTCTGTATCACTGGGATTAAGAAGTTGATTAGTTACTGCATGTCAAGGAGAAGAAAAGTAGAGGATGATTTTGGTTGGCTTGATAGTTATAATGATGAGCGAGTTAATAGCAACAAGAGCGAAAAGATGATATATGAAGGGTGAGACTTTAATTTTATATTAATTTATGTTGTCCCAAGGTTGCCATGCTATTATAATTCTTATGCTGTTCGGGTTAGACCTTTTGATTGATGTGGCTTTAAGAGAGTATAGCGATATGCTATACTTTCATAAAATGTCGTAATGGCTTAAAAGTAATATTGTTACTGTGCACAAGCTCAGCAGATGTTTAACAGAGTTGTAAGACAGTTAAAAGGTGAGGGTGAGGGAGTATAAAGAGCTGCATATAGCTTAAGAATATTAAAGTTCCTACCAAAACCTGTTTTAGCTCTCCTCCTCTTTCTCCTTAATATAACTTTACCGGCAAATGTGTTTGATATAATTACTGCAGGAATGTGTAAGTAACTATCATATACAACTCCATTTCAGGATTATTGGAAACAATAGTGTTAGCACTACTGGAGATGATGATGATGATGATTATATGTTGGACCCAAGAATCATGACATGAAATTTCTTATTAAAACACTGTAAAATTACATGTTTACTTCTCAAGCTAATGTAAATAGAACTCTATGTTATTTTTCTATGTCTGCATATTTTGTTTGAGCACTGCATTTCTTCTGTAATTTCTGCACACTGCACAAGTATGTATGCATTTATGCATTCTCATTTCTACATCAAGTTATGCTGCATTATATTACATACTGTATAGCCTCAGCTGCCTCACATTTACCCTACATCTAAATGCTTTTTATATAATATAGTTATTTTAATTTCAAAGCTTGGCTCTTATTTGTGGAGCACATGCACAGTCATCTCTTATAGTACGCATTTCAGTTGACATAACATTATTCTTTTATGTAGGAATGGCTTGTAGATGTATATACTTCAATGGTGTAATTATGTATTATCATAATTAATATAAATCTTTCTTGGTCAGTTATTGATGTTATACCTTTTGATCAAAAGTATTATAAGAAACAGTCACTTGTACTTTCTTGCACTGTGAAAAAAGCTCAGAATAATAAGGTCTATAACAGTGTTATTATGTTAGTATTGGAATGAAATAGTACAGCATATATTAATAGATTAGGACTTTACTATAACAAACTTATTGAATACATTTAAAACAGTCATATATTAGAGATTAAATCACTAGTATAGTGCGGTGTATTATCAGACTATACTAAGCCTATTTCAACCATATATTGGCTACTATACTACTGTACTTTCCTATAATCTGTGGCTACCAATTAAATAATTTTTATAATTATATTTGTAATGAATTTAATTCTGTAAATATGTTAAAACCACAATAGGTACAGTTAGTAAATCAATGTCTCCTTGGCCATGACAGTATCAAATCAATTTTGTCATTTATCAGTCTTTATCCAACTGCAGCAGGTAAGACAGTAAATACAATTCACAAGTTCCATTACAAATTACCTGTATTATCATCACTATGTAGAACTCTGTGACAATCTGTTAGTCGTCTGGTAGAACTGTCCCACAACTCTAATACAAAGATTGTAAATATAATGTGTATTCTGGACAATCGTTGGACTTACAGTTTGTAACAATAAGAATTTCATAAAACCGAGACCTTGTCTGGAAACCTAGTATTACCATGTAGAACGGCGGCTAGGTCCCACAACACTATTAAAGATGGTAAATGTAATGCGTATACTGAACAGTCATTATACTTACAGTTTGTAACAATCTTTTAAAACTGAGACCGACAATCCATGTACAACTAAGACAAGTCTGATAAGACCAGGTCTCACAACCCTAAATGGAGGCAAACATAATTCATACTAGATGAATAAAAATTGGAAATTTTAAAATGGGAATAGGGATTGCTGAAAAAAGCCACCAAACAAGAAGAGATCGCTGGTGTGGTAATGCAAACCACAAATCCCTATTTTGACTCTCTGTCATAAATATTTAGTTACATGCTCCCCTGAGTCATTTTAAAATAAGTCAAAATAGGGAATTGTGGTTTGCATTACCACCCCAGCAATCCCTTCTTGTTTGGTGGCTTTTTTCAGCGATCCCTATCCCCATTTTAAAATTTCCAATTTTTTTTCATCTAGTTTGTGTACTTTTTATTAACCCAGTAATGGATTTGTTTTACTGATAATGATAATTGTTGTAGATATACGTAGAGCAGTTTACAATTAGTGGCTGTCAAGTTCAGTGTAAGCTTTGTTGCTATCAGAAACACCTGACTGCATTATTAGAGTATTTACCTGACTGCTCTTGACTGTGGACGAGACTATACATTTCACACAACAGTGAGCAGCTGTTGTCTAACTTGTCTTACTACATGTGTCAAGACTTTAGTCTCTTACTCACATTAGCATCCTAATGCAGTGTTCATGAATATACACACACCAAATGGTATGATACTGAGCTATAGCTACCTGTCATAAGACAACTGAAGACATGGAACTCTGACAAGCATATAATTATAAGTTAAAATAGTCAGTGGCTGTGCGTTTATTATTTCAGCCAAGACCGTACACAATAAGAATAATAATGTACAGATTTTCCATGGGTACATGGACTACAACATTGGCTCACTGGTGCACAGTAGTATAAATGATAATATAATGCTACGTACAATATAGTTTGTGTAGCTAGAGTTCGTTGTTCATGTGAGTATTGTATTCATTGAGTATACCACAGTGAAGAAATCTATGTTGAAATGTATCTAATCAAAAACAGCCAAGCTGTAAAAAAAGGTGCGGCCCCCAAAAAGGCCATGGTGAAAAAAGATGTGAAATCCAAGGTGGCGGCCAAGAAATGGCTGTGATGGTAGGTTAATGGTTAAATTTTAATAACGACAATTCAGGTGAATTTGGTGCCAAGACCAAGTGGCACAAAATTCACCTGAATTGTCATTATTAAAATGTAACCATTAACCTACCATCACAGCCATTTCTTGGCCGCCACCTTGGATTTCACATCTTTTTTCACCATGGCCTTTTTGGGGGCCGCACCTTTTTTACAGCTTGGCTGTTTTTGATTAGATATCACTTCTTTTTGTATTTGTATACTGCAAAGCCGGCCTATGGCTGGCTTTGGGACTTTTTTAACCCATGTGTTTTTTTCTTTACCACAGGAAGAAGAAAAGAACTTAAAGAAAATTTGTAATACTTCAATTATTTTTGATTTTATTAGTAAATATACACATTATATACATATATTTATTACATGCCCATTATTTCCCACAGGATATTTTTTTTGCAGCTGATCTCTCTACTGGGTGACTTGAAATGTAGCTGAACTCTCTACAGGATGGTTTCTTTGTAGCTGAACGCTCTACAAGGTGACCTCTTTTAGCTGGTCTATCTACAGGGTGATTTGTTTGCAGCTAAACTCTCTACATGGTGCTTTCTTTGTAGGTGAACTCTCTACATGATGGTTTCTTTGTAGCTGAACTCTCTATAAGGTGACTTCGTCTAGCTGAACTCTCTACAGGGTGATTTGTTGTAGCTGAACTCTCTACAGGGTGATTTGTTTGCAGCTGAACTCTCTACATGATGGTTTCTTTGTAGCTGAACCCTCTACAAGGTGACTTCGTCCAGCTGATCTCTCTACGGGGTGATTTGTTTCTAGCTGAACTCTCTACAGGTGATTTTTTGCAGCTAAACTCTCTACATGGTGGTTTCTTTGTAGCTGAATTCTCTACAAGGTAACTTCTTCTCTACAGGGTGATTTGTTGTAGTTGAATTCTCTACAAGGTGGTTTTTTTGAGGCTGAACTCTCTACGTGATGGTTTCTTTGTAACTGAACACTCTACAAGGTGACTTCTTCTAGCTGATCTTTCTACAGGGTGAATTGTTTGTAGCTGAACTATCTACACGGTAACTTCTTCTAGCTGATCTCTCTACAGGGTGATTTGTTTGTAACTGAACTCTCTACATGATGGTTTCTTTGTAGCTGAACTCTCTACAAGGTGACTTCTTCTAGCTGATCCCTCTACAGGGGATTTATTTGTAGCTGAACTCTCTACAAGTGATTTATTTGCAGCTGAACTCTTTATGTGGTGGTTTCTTTGTAGCTGAACTCTCTACAAGGTGACCTCTTCTAGCTGATCTCTCTACAGGGTGATTTGATTGTAGCTGATCTCTCTACAAGTTGATTTGTGTGTAGCTGATCTCTCTGCAGGTTGATTAATTTGTAGCCAATCTCTCTACAGTGTAATTTGTTTGTAGCTGAACTGTCTATAAGGTGATTTGTTTGTAGCTGATCTCTCTGCAGATTGATTTGTTTTAGCTGAACTCTCTACATGGTGATTTGTTTCTAGCTTATCTCTCTACAGGTTGATTTGTGTGTATTACTAACTGATCTCTCTACAAGCTGATTTGTTTGTAGCTGATCACTCTGCAGGTTGATTTGTTTCTAGATGATCTCTCTACAGGTTGATTTGTTTGTTGCTGATCGCTCTAAAGGTTGATTTGTTTGTAGCTGAACTCTCTGCAAAGCGTTTTGTTTGTAGTTGATCTCTCTACAAGATGATTTTTTGTAGCTGACCTCTCTTCAGGGTGATTTGTTTCTAGCTGATATCTCTACAGGGTGATTTTTTGTAGCTGACCTCTCTTCAGGGTGATTTGTTTCTAGCTGATCGCTCTACAGGTTGGTTTGTTTGTAGCTGAACTCCTTACATTGTGTCTAGTTTCTAGCTGATCTCTCTACAGGGTGATTTGTTTGTAGCTGATCTCTCTACAAGTTGATTTGTGTGTAGCTGATCTCTCTGCAGGTTGATTTGTTTTAGCTGAACTCTCTACAGGGTGATTTGCTTGTAGCTGAACTCCTTACATTGTGTCTAGTTTCTAGCTGATCTCTCTACAGGGTAATTTGTTTGTAGCTGAACTCTCTATAAGGTGATTTGTTTGTAGCTGATCTCTCTGCAGGTTGATTTGTTTTAGCTGAACTCTCTACAAGGTGATTGCTTGTAGCTTAACTCCTTACATTGTGTCTAGTTTCTAGCTGATGTCTCTACAGGGTGATTTTGTTATAGCTGATCTCTCTACAAGTTGATTTGTTTGTAGCTGATCTCTCTACAAGTTGATTTGTGTGTAGCTGATCTCTCTACAAGGTAATTTGTTTGTAGCTGAACCCTCTATAAGGTGATTTGTTTGTAGCTGATCTCTCTGCAGGTTGATTTGTTTTAGCTGAACTCTCTACAGGGTGATTTGCAATTGCTTGTAGCTGAACTCCTTACATTGTGTCTAGTTTCTAGCTGATCTCTCTACAGGGTAATTTTTTTGTAGCTGAACTCTCTATAAGGTGATTTGTTTGTAGCTGATCTCTCTGCAAGTTGATTTGCTTGTAGCCGATCTCTCTACAGGGTAATTTGTTTGTAGCTGAACTCTCTATAAGGTGATTTGTTTTTAGCTGATCTCTCTGCAGGTTGATTTGTTTTAGCTGAACTCTCTACAGGGTGATTGCTTGTAGCTGAACTCCTTACATTGTGTCTAGATTCTAGCTGATGTCTTTACAGGGTGATTTTTTTATAGCTGATCTCTCTACAAGTTGATTTGTGTGTAGCTGATCTCTCTGCAGGTTGATTTGTTTGTAGCCGATCTCTCTACAAGGTAATTTGTTTGTAGCTGAACCCTCTATAAGGTGATTTGTTTGTAGCTGATTGATCTCTCTGCAGGTTGATTTGTTTGTAGCCGATCTCTCTGCAGGTTGATTTGTTTTAGCTGAACTCTCTACAGGGTGATTGCTTGTAGCTGAACTCCTTACATTGTGTCTAGTTTCTAATTGATGTCTCTACAGGGTGAATTTTTTGTAGCTGAACTCTCTACAGGGTGATTTGTTTCTAGCTTATCTCTCTACAGGTAGATTTGTGTTGATTTGTTCATTGCTGATTGCTCTAAAGGTTGATTTGTTGTAGCTGAACACTCTGCAAAGTGTTTTATTTGTAGCTGATCTCTGTACAGGGTAATTTGTTTGTAGCTGAACTCTCTCCACAGTGACTTGTGTGTAGCTGAATTCTCTAGAGAGTGACTTAATTGTAGTTGAATTCTCTACAGGGTGCATGACTTGTTTATAGCTGAACTTTCTTCAGTGTGGCTTGTAATGTTCTGAATCTCTATAGTGATATATTTGCTTAACTCTCCACATGGTGACTTGCTTCTTGCTGCACTGTCTATAAGATTAACTGTTTGCAGCTGAACTCCCTACAGAATAATTTGTGATGTTATAAAATTCTATAATGGAGTAAATAAATTAGCCGAATGCTCTATTAGGGTGACTGTTCTATTAGAGTATCTCGATCTCGCATTTGCTACACGGAGTTGGCTTTAGAATCATAACTCAGTGGTTTGTAATCCGATTCTTCTGTACTACTGCAAGGCCTTTCTATGAATATTATTCCAGCTATACACCGATTTTCAGCTCATTGCTCTAAGCGGTTTGCCTAGTAGGCGTGAAAACTAATACTTTTTTATTCGTAAAAATCGATCGCGTAATTGTGACACAGGTTGGGTTTTGTATCATATCTCCATGGTCTTTATCTTGATTCCTTTCAAACCACCAAAAGGCACTCCTACGATGGTTACTCCATCTACATAGCAATTTTCAACTCATTCCATGAAGCGGTTTACCCTGTAGGCGTGACAACAAATCGATCTTGTTTTACGCGAATAATCGGTCATAACTCCTGAACCATTCATCGGATTTGCACCAAATTTGATGCTAGGATTCGCCGTTGGACTCCCTTTCTGTGTGCCAAATTTCATGGCGATCGGAGTACGCGTTTGCTTGTTATAGCAATTTTTGCAAGTGTGCGAAAAGACGAAGAAAAAAAAAACGAAACTTTGGCAGCTCGTATCTCGGAAATGGCTGGAGCGATTTCCTTCAAATTTGGAATGTAGACTCCTCTGGCTGGCGGGCAACTGTGTAGCAAATTTGGTTCCAATCGGATAAGTGATAACTGAGATACAAAGGTGTGAAAATGACGTTTTCGTTCTTCCTGTCAATATACTCACGGGTGTGGCGCGCCGGCTCCTTGGACTGCACGACACACTACCGTGTGTCTTGATATGAATGCATGACTTCCCATAAACGTTATGTGTTATTAATACTTTACAGTGACCAGCACTGAAGGTCTGAAGCTAATGTGCATGCACAAACATCGTTCATAAACAACAGTCAGGTACTATGTATAGCTGCAATGCCTATTGTAAACCATGGGTTATCAACAGCATGAAGCCATGTTGTTTACACAATGTGGTCAGACAATTATGGCACTCACGAATATTTTAATCAACACTAATACTGACTCCACCCAACTTTAGGCTTTACGTGGAAAGGAAATATGGTTTATAGAAACTATATTCATAACAATGAAATAATCTCTGGTGTCAGCGCTATCACTTCTTTATGTCTCTGAGAGAGCGCTTGTATGGTCGCTCGTAGCGAATCGCGACCGTGCGCTTACAGGAAGAAGTAGACTATACTCACCACGCAGAGACGCCATGCGCGATCTTCTAAGTCTAAGAAGTGCTGTTCAATACTTGATTAACTCTGCAACAAAACCCAAAGAAGCTCACACAATGGAATCCTGTAATTTTATTGTTATACGGCTTCTTTAGTATACGGAGCTGCTGCCAATAGTGTAATGGTGAAGAGAACTTAGAAAATTTTCGAGGTGTAGGGTGGTTGGCGATCTGTGGAATACGGGCTTATTAATAGGTCATGGACACGTGGAAGGATTCAGTAAGCATGGCGATATAGTTTTTAGGGCGAAAAAGTAGATAACTTTTGCTGTACATGAGTGAAACAAAATAATATTATGAATAATAATTATACAACCAAGTACTAAGAATAATACGAAATGTGGTAAAATTACGTCATTAATAATGAATGAAATAAATAATGTTTGAGAAAACTACGAGGCCTAGAGACATGAACTAAGCGGGGATAGATTCGCCTGTGAATGAAGGCACAACCGTATAATAAGTACGCCTGTTCGTGCTGATGACTTTACCGCACGTGTAATTCTATATAACGCCCGGCATTACGCCCTTGTTTAATTACAGATTGCTCTAAGGAGAAGATTAGTAAACGTCCACGGAGAGGCCAGGCGCCACTTTACTGGTAAACAAAATTTACCAGTATGTTTAAATGTTTGTAACTGTGTATTTTGTGTGCAGGATATGCGCTCCAGGCGTCATGCAGTGAACAACCAGCTGATGACCAGTTGGGATACCAGCTGATACATTCATAAACAACCAGCTGGAACAACAAGGTAATGAGTAATGTAATACTTGTACCGGTAATTGTATTATACATACATCTTCATCCTTCATCTGGCTTGCTAGCGGCTGGAATTATTTTCCACTAGGCTCGGCTTAACTTCTACTCTACTGTGAGTCTGTAATAGCTCAAGAAGCCGATGCAGTGCTGCATATACAACAATGTGTAACTATCTCCTGTATGTTGTGCATGGCTGTATGCATAATATTATAGACTGTAATCACCACACCGCTGATATACTGGTACATCACCAGTGGCCTCAAGTTACAACAGAGTCCATTGTGCCATATTGGCTTGATTGGGCTAATTGTGCGCCTTCATCATATCCCTTATTCTGCATAGCCTCACTTCACTGCTGAGTCATCTTCAGAGACACGTCACACCTACAATATATAGTTATTTTCAATATATCTAACTTAACTTGGTTTTTGTGTAGGCTGTGTTTTAGTATTGTGGTTTTCTGATGCCAGTTAAACTCCCTTGCCTGTGTATGTATGCATATGCATCATTTCCACCAGTACATGCACACTGCTCTGAGTGCTGCCTATGGCACTGTTTATACTTGCCCAATGGGTAGGTTGCAACGTTGGTGTATGTACTTGGTTGTATGTGACGCGGTCCTAGTAATAATAATAATAATATGAACAAAACGGCAAATTTCAGTTTTATCCCAAATACACATACTGTTTCCTTTTCACTTGATACTTACTAGCGGACCAATACTAATTGCAAATAACCACCAGAGGGTTGTTTTGAGTTGGATGATGCTTTCCAAGGTGGTTTTTAGGCATGCGTTCTATTAGAGTTTTTGCAAAAAACATGGGCAATTCCTATATGAACCCACTATCGTGGTTCATGATTCTGGATTATTTGGTGTACTTACAGGTGTTATCAGTGAGTCTAACCAGACATAAAACAGCCACTTAGTATGTGACTTTGTTGGGCTAACGTGTTACGTAAGCTCACAAGAAGCATCTGATACACTGATAACCAAGTCCAAGAATCTTGTAATCACTAAGTACAACTGAAACAAGACTAAATATAATATAATTTGCATACTCTCAGTGAACTTACTTTTGTTAGCAATACGAGCATGGTCAGTGAAATAAGGATAAACAAGACGGAACAGGTTCTTGAAAGCACTCAACTCATTTACAGTGCCAGACGAGGTAGCAGCCGTCAGCTGTTGATAAAAAGTAGTGAAAAACATGATGAAATGAGACCGGTTCCCAGAAGAAATGAGACCAGTTTCCACAAACCTAAATGAAGGTAAATATAAATTGTATACTGGACACTCTCAGTGTACTTACTTACAGATGTTAGCAGTAAGAAGAATCTCCTAGAACTGAGACCAAATCTGTAATTCCTACCCTACTGAAAAGAAAATGAATAAAAACACAATCAGGCTTAATGCACTTACAGCTGTAAGTAATTAGAAGATGACGTTGAACAACTCCGTGAAAAAAGAACAAAACTGTCCACATATGGTCACTACCAGATTCTTTAAAGGAAGCAGCTGCCACTAACACTGCAGATGTTGTACACTGACAGCCTGTAGAACTAAGAGGTTCGACAAGAAACTGTACCTCTGAAGAGATAATATACAAATTCATAACAGCAGACCATGCATACTCTTACTGTTGATGGCTGATGAACTGTGTTCACTCGTCATTCGCCATAAGCTAAGATAACAGGATATAAAACATGTAATACGTACACAGCAACACCAAAGTTGAATCATTTGCAGGCCATTGTCATACAATACACAATAAACAATTTAATACGGCTAAACCTATCGTACAAGCTATCATTTTAGTCTAATACTTACTCATCTAGAGCTGTTTTTGATTGCTGCCATCAAAGGAATTCGGTCCACTTGGCCGCGCCACTTCACCACTACAGCCAGCAGGGATGTACAGTTGTGGTCCATAACTATCATTGTGGCTCATTGGACGATGGCGCCGATCGCGCACACTCTCTCCGCGAGATACACCGTCATATCACTCACATTTACAACTTCTGATACAACAATAGCGACAAAGATGGCGACTTAATTGCATCTAATACGCATGCGCACACCACTGACCCTTCAATTTTAAACAAGCATTACTACGAACTTTTGCAGGTGTGCTAACTGTGCAAGAAAATCTAGATTTGTATGACTCTTAGATTGAATAATTAATTTTTCTGGTATTAGCTATATGCTTTACCGTATGAAAATGTGTGCGTATGAAATTATCACAGCAAACTGAAGTTAGCTAGCTCAGTATAGTGATTAACAGAAGTGTAGCTACTTATTGTAAAATCATCATGACTTTGTTTGGTACAGTAAAAAAAACTTAAATCACATGAGATGGTGATAATGAGATGGTGAAGCTAAAAATGAGACAGTAATGAGATCTGATGGTGAAGCTAAAAAGTTATCACATTTAGTTAAGTAAACAAAGCCATACAAAGAATGTGTATTAAACCAAAGTATAATCTGTTTCCCATAATATAAGATGGGGCTTATACTAAAGTATAAGATAGTTAGTATAATACAAGACTATACTGAGATTATTTGTATAGTTTAAGCCATTAGATATGCCATCTCATATTCCTCTTTTTTCACAATGTTGGCCTTGCCTTTTTACAGCCAGCTAGGCTGCTTTTGCAGAGTACCCTAATATGCAGTACTACCATACTGTATGATAATTTAGTTTACTTGCTGGTTATCAGCACCAGAGCTGATGGACATTTAGGTCTCTGGCTCTAGCTGTATTACATTAACCATACACAAAACATGCATATGTCTTTATCCTAGTATGTGTTTACTACCTAGGTATAGCGATTTATGTAACGCCTATAAAGTCAATGTATTTTATGCTATAATTTGTGGAATGTCAGGATTTCAGGTGTTTACAGTGAAAACGTTGTGAGTATGCCAGTAGAGTTAACTCTGTGATTCCCAGAATATTGCATTTCCTATATAATTGAAATTGCAAATTAGTCTCAAAGAAATTGGTATAATCCAATGCATAACCAATTAACCCATGACAAGATAAAAGTTTGTACATGCTATAGGAACCAGAATAAACTAGCAAGTTATAGCTTACACAACACAACAAACAGTGTAATCACGCAAGTGTTTCATATGTTACTATATTACGTATATGTGACAAATGTACTAAGGTTTCCTGAAGCCCTCATATGACTCTTTCTACACACCTGTAGCTCATGCCAGGACATACAACCAGTTTTCAACTCAATGCCAGAGACGAATGTTACATCCATGTGCTAAAATAATCACACACCTACTAATTGTGAGGTGCAAAGTTAGACAATGTTTTATTGTAGCACATGCACTTATCTGTTAACCATATTTTGTTCACTTGAAAGTGTCTCAGCGGTAAGCATACATTTCACTTTTTCATACCCTATAGAGCACTTCAAAACTTTATGGCATTATATTAGCATCATGTATACCCAAGTACTAGTTATGTTGAATCACTTTTATTCAGTTACATTTCTGACCAAAGATATTGTTAGTTTTATAAATGTAATAATTACAAGCCTGCATGTATGAAAGCTACATTATAATTGTACATGTGATGATTTACTACAATCATCATATAATACTGTGAATGGTTCACATGCTACATTTAGAATTTCTGAACAGTCTACAGAACTAAATCATATGGTTGGTGCATTATTACAACTGTGAGATGTTTTGCAGGTTACCTGGTTTCCATCATGGTCACACATTGTGACAAGTTGTATCATGCAGCAACAGAATCTTGACCACATAGCTACCAACAATGCAATTTATATCAAAGCATTTGTTAAATCCTTCATGCGAAAATGGTTTGGCTATAAAAGGTATAGTGCCATTGCCCTACCATCAGCTACTTAATCTTTTGGCATGTGTAATCAAAATTGATCTACATGATTATTGAGAAATTTAACAGTTGTAATTAAAAGGAATAAATTACACAAAGGAGGGGAATCATTTAAGATGACACAGCAGTGGCAGATCTAGAAATTTTCAGAGTCAACTTCAACCTAGCTGTAAGTCGAAGACCAAAAAAAAAGGTCACTACTTGCTGTTGAACATCTTCAAAGGCAAAAGTATGAAGTTTCACCAGTAGGAAAAGTTCAAATATAGTACACTATGTAAAATTTATGGTGATTTTATCACCCACACGATGAGTCATAAATAAATTAGGGGCGTGCACTATTTTCAGAGAGAGTTTCAGCTGAAACCATTGCAACCCCCCTGTATCCGACACTGCACAGGGATTGAAATCACTCAAAAGAGGTGTGCTTTTGGTGTTTTCTTCATTTAAATCACATATAAAGACATGAATGTTTAGTTTTAAGGATGAACAAATCACCCAATTTGTAAGTCAATTGCATGCTATCCCAAACGTTGTGAAATTACTATACATTGTCTGATATATAATATAATCATGTATACATGTATCTACTAGCAAAAACAAAAAGCTTGGGTATGCAACCTCATAGCAAGAAGGTTTTATCAAAGTGTGCAAAGAATAAAAACCTCTGAAAGTTTCAACTGAGTGTATTCGAATTCACTGCATGTGCAGAAAAGGATGGTTTTACAAACTTGGGTTACAAATGTTGGTACATACAACTGTAATTTAATATCCCTACTTTTTAAAAATTTCATCATTTTACATACACAACACATGCACGTAGGTCTGCTGTTTGAGTGGTCTCAATGGAATTAAGCATATTCATTGTGTGCAAGAGGTGTGTATGAAGATTAGTAAGGCTGATGGTATTATGGAGTGTGGTGGTAGAAGGGTTAATAACTAGGAAGTGGTTACTGAATCGAAAGGTTTTTATTTTCGCATCTAGTAGTTTCTCCAAGCATTCAACTTTAGGGGATGCGTCTAGTAGTTTCCCCGAACATTTGACTTTAGGGGACGTGAAAAGTAGCATTAGCGTTAGGGTTAGGCTTGGGTTCAGCTTTGGTTTCTTCTTCACCTTTAGGTTAATATGTTCTTCTTACTGTATTGTAGTGTATATAGTGAGACTACTACGTACGTGAGTAGCATTTATAAGATAGAAAAATAGGGTAGTGGGTATATAGCTAGCAGCGATAGCACAGTGGTTAGCCTACTGCCTACAGTTCCAGTAGTCCAGGGCTCAAGCCCAGGTTGAGTTTTGTGGGGTTTTCATTTAGTGACCCTTTTTTTGTCTAAGTTTTACCGTTAGGGACCCGCCGATTATGCTGGCATAATAGGTAAGTTTTGAGCATAAATTTAAGCATAATAGGTAAATTTTTGAGCAGTGCAGCATAGCATAATAGGTAAAATTATGAGCATAATCGGCGGGTCTCTATTTACCGTTGGTTCAATAGTGAGTCCAGCTTATTGAACTGACTTTCAGTTCAGTAACCACTGCCTAATAACTAATAGTAAAGTTCACTGTGCCAGTTGGTTTTTTTTACAGATCACAGAACTCTGCACATTGAGAATCAGTTTTATTTTGTCATGTAGCTGCAATGCTTTTATGAGTGAGAGCAAAATATCATGATTGTTATCTTACAGACTTTTCAGTGGTCGACCTCATGAAAAACTGCTAGTTAAAAACAACTTTGAAGTATGTAACAGACTTAATTGTAAACAATGTGACCAACATTGGGGTGCTGTGTCCCACTAGTCTAATTATATATTGGTCATTAAAAGTTAGAGGCATATCTTTAAGAAGTGCATGGGAATATGCTACTTTCCCAGTGAAGAACTTAGAGCCCAGAGGATTCTAAACCATCACAAAGTGACCAGTAACACTATTTCCATAACCTTGTTGTGTTTCTATCCTTAAGTGTAATTTTAAAATGTGTATGCAGCAGATAATTAATATTTAACTACTCTTCCAGTTCTGGAATCTTAGTAAGCTATAGCTAGGAGGGCTACATTATTTTAAAGCCTCTGGTCTGTGTATATAGCATGCAGACATATGATGTATGTATTATTAATTATAATTAGAGGGTTTTCTGGGGCTGTGGAACCCCTTTGAAATTTTTAACTTCTGCACGGGCTTATATACAGCAGGAATATCAGACTATGATCTTGTTTTGGCAACTAGCACAAATGTGCAGAATAAATGGGGGGTAGTATAGGTACAGTGTAATAGAAAACCTACACTGGTACATGTACCTCAAAAGTGGATTAAGGAAGAAAGGGGTATGCATTGAAACCCTTCATAAAGATCAAGTTACTAGAACGGTCAGGTGTATTCTAATAGAGCAGTCAAAATTTACTCTAATAGAACAATATCAGAATATAAATTATTTTAAGTGGGTGTTATTATAAGTGTAAAACTAACCTGAAATTTAAAGAATAATCTTAGCAACTAAATTAATCTTGAGTTCAATTGAAGAATTTATATGCATGCATTTGGGTCACTACAATTATCTGACCATCCATAGACACATTTACATGTAGGACTTTAGAGAACCAAATATTTATATTGAAAATACCAGTAGTTTATAGTTACTATGAAATCATTACAAGTATATTATTGCTTAAAATCTGTTAGCAGCCTTGCATCTATAACTCACTGCCAAAATTGGAAACCACCCTGGATGCATCCCTGAGTTCCCATTAAATGCATCCCATAAACTGATTATATTAATTTAAATCTAATGTAAAAAATTAATACATCAGCTCCATGTATGATACATTAATGTTACAAATATTATATACAGCTATGTGTGGTAATGTCAAATGCAGCAATGGCTAAGTTAGCATCTCAGTTTGCAGTCTGTTAATAAACTGCACAAAAAATCTTGAAACAATACAGAACATTTTGATTCTCATCTGTAGTGTTAAATAATACACCATATTCACCCTGTAACAAAATGAACATAACAAACAGGGACTAACTTAACAGAAAGATTGAGCCAATCATGTTTTTTGATTATATAACCTGAACTTATTTTGCTTTTGAATGATGCTTGAAAATTAGGCTCATACTACGCTTAACATCATGCTTTCAAATTCAAGATTATGCTTGAGAGCTGTCTGTCTGTATAGTATTTGACTAATTCCAGATTGTTGTATTATACATATAAAGTAAATGACTGTTTTTCTATTTGATTTCTGCAAAGTGCATTGTTTAAAATATAAATATTCCAAAATCACCTTAGAAAGCATTCTCAATCTAAAAAGAGTCTCAAAAGTTAACTTACATAGTATGCACAAATATTCCAGCAAAAAATGTGCAAAGACAATAGGGTTGTTTCAGGAAATTTTGCAAAATAGGGAGGTAAAATGAGTGATGTTTTTCATTTTCCATGGATAGTATAGCAGTGTAGCCCCCACAATTAGCAGAATATTGCCACACTTTTTCATTAACCCATGAAACCTTTATTTATATAAAACTCCTCTTTACATGTATTTTAGATCACAGATTTGACCTTGGTAAACTTCATGGTCATCTAGTCAGTCAAAATTGATCATTTCTGTCTGGTTTAATTCCCTAAAGCATTAATTAACTTGGTACCAAAGTAAGGGTCTTGTTGAGTCTTGTGAAAGAAACAGCTTGCATGGCTTTTATTAGTAGGTGATTTTATATCCAATGTGAATCCAGTTTGACCTTGAAGTTGTTTAAAGAGTGTACTTCAATAAGTTATGATCACTTTTGTCAGCTGCAATTTACCCCACTTCACGTAAAAACCATATATTTCAACAAGAGTCACCTTTACTTTGGTACCATGTTTTAACAAGTTATTTACTGTCACAGGGAGTTAAAGACAGACATGATCAATTTTCTGTGCTAGATGGCCATAAAGGTCACCAAAGGTCAAATCTAAAGTGGCACTATATCTCAAAATACTTTTCATGAGGAGTACTATTAATGTGGAAAGTTTGATGTTAGTTATGAATGTGATTTTTTATCATGCTACTATACTAAGAAATTAAAGTTACACAATAATAATATACTATCCCACTAGAAACTTGTGAGAGAGCTAAGCCTTTAAATGCAGGGAGTCAGAAACATGTGTAGGGTCTGGAATTCTGTTCCCTGACTAATTTCAGCTTCATCAACTTCAATCATAACATCTTGTTATTTCTTGAACCCTTGAAACCCCTCAACTGCACTACATTGTATACACTTAGTTAAAACTCACTGGAAGAGCTGTTGGAGGCATGGGGTTTGGTGGAGCTAAAAGAATTCTGATGAAACCTAAAATCATGTATATTGAAGTAAAGTGTTTAATTTTGTTAGGAAATAAACATGTTTATCCATGCAATGTATTGAACAATAACTTACAATATAATTCATGCAGTTAAACATATAAGTAAAGCATCAATTAAGACTAGGAGATAATATTATAACTGGGAACATCATTATGCCATATTCTCAAATGTTGTGCTGAGTTAAATTCAAATTTTAACTACTGTGAGCTATAGTATATTACCATGAGTACATCGAATCCTACATGGACATAGGATTCAATGTGGTAATTACACATACGTATTATAGACACTGTACTGTAAGAACAATTATTGTAGTGTTTTCTTCAGCCACAAACCCTACAGTAGATAGACACCACTTTGGTATTATACTATAGCTATACTATAGCTTAGTTGAGCAGAATGGCTAAAGAATTTTTAAGTTAGATTTCAGCAGGTATTGAACACAACACTTGGTTTAGCAGCCCAATAGTAAAGTCTGTTCGCGTTCACCTGAGCCCTTGTTTCTTGCTAATAACTCTTGTTACATGGGCCAGCTGCCCAAACATTAAT
Source organism: Dysidea avara (assembly GCF_963678975.1). Taxonomy (NCBI): domain Eukaryota; kingdom Metazoa; phylum Porifera; class Demospongiae; order Dictyoceratida; family Dysideidae; genus Dysidea; species Dysidea avara. The sequence continues at coordinate 28,111,702 of NC_089279.1, read as the reverse complement.
TATTGTTTTAGTAGCACTGTGAAGCTCTTTAAACACCGGAATTATTAATCAAAATAGCGCTAACACCCCCTTTGATATGGGCAAGAACAAGTGAGTTATGAGGCTTTAAAAAAATCCCATACATTTAGTATGGACAACTCAGGTGCACAAACATATTTACAACATAAAAACATGCTTGTTCCTGTATAAAACCATTGGGAGTGAACACATGTTCACCTCTTTGATATTACTATAATATTTGGCAGGGATCAGGTGAACGCTTACCAACTATAGTGATTAATAAAATACATGCAGTACAGCACATCAGTTTTATTAGTAACAATTAATATTTTCAAATAGAATCTGGAGAGCTACATGAGTCCTGTTAGAAGAAAGATCCAGATATATTTTAATAGTATAGTCTAGAATACTCTAATACAGCACTCGTAGTCCTGGAAACCATGGGCCAGGGGAGTCAGCTACTCTAGTAAAACAGTCAATTACTCTAATAGAACAGTCACCTTTACATTTCCTTTAAAAAGTGTAAGTTTATTAGTAAAATAGGGTCTTGGGTCTTCTAAAATATGACAGTTGACCCACAAGAATCACAACCATATCTGTTGTATGCTTCAAATTCCACTGTGTAAATTTCACTGTCTAAGTTGGCACCCTCACTTTGTGACCTGCTCTACCACCCCTGGCTAATACAGATATCCATGTAATTCATCAGTTTAAATGAAAAGGAATTTATCACTAGAAAATGTGGAGTTTGGGGAAAATTACTCACAGACTAATTTAACCATTTATAATATTCATAATCTCTCAGTTCTGCCTATATATATATATATATATATATCTAATCCAAAACAGCCAAGCTGTAAAAAAAGTGTGCGGCCCTCAGAAAGGCTATGGTGAAAAAAGATGTGAAATCCAAGGTGGCGGCCAAGAAATGGCTGTGATGGTAGGTTAATGGTAAAAATTTTAATAACGACAATTCAGGTGAATTTTTGTGCCGCTTCACAAAATTTACCTGAATTGTCATTATTAAAATTTTTACCATTAACCTACCATCACAGCCATTTCTTGGCCGCCACCTTGGATTTCACATCTTTTTTCACCATAGCCTTTCTGAGGGCCGCACACTTTTTTTACAGCTTGGCTGTTTTGGATTAGATTTCATTTCTTTTTGTATTTGTATACCCCAAAGCCAGCCTATGGCCAGCTTTGGGACTTTTTAAACCTATGTTTTTTTTCTTTACTACAGGAAGAAGAAAACATGAAGTAGATGTACGTACTTTAAATATTTTATCAGTAGATCTACAATTATATATATAATACATATGTGACCGGATTTGCGAAAAGGGGCCTTCCACACATCCAATTTGCCAACTTTGACAATTGATAACTTCAGATTGGAAAGAGCTATTGCCTTGAAATTTAGGCAGTGGTGATTTCTTTGCAGCTGAACTCTCTACATGATGGTTTCTTTGTAGCTGAACTCTCTACAAGGTAGCTGATCTCTCTACAGGGAGATTTGTTTGTAGCTGAACTCTCTACAAGGTAACTTCTTCTAGCTGATCTCTCTACAGGGTGATTTGTTCATAGCTGAATTCTGTACAGGTGATTTGTTTGCAGCTGAGCTCTTTACAAAATGTAGCTGAACTCTCTACAAAGTAACTTCTTCTAACTGATCTTTCTACAGGGTGATTTGTTTGTAGCTGAACTATCTACAAGGTAATTTCTTCTAGCTGATCTCTCTACAGGGTGATTTGTTTGTAGCTGAATTCTGTACAGGTGATTTGTTTGCAGCTGAGCTCTTTACAGAATGGTTTCTTTGTAGCTGAACTCTCTACAAGGTAACTTTTCTAGCTGATGTCTCTACAAGGTGGCTAGTTTGTAGCTGAACTCTCTACATGGTGGTTTCTTTGTAACTGAACTTTCTACAAGGTGACTTCTTCTAGCTGATCTTTCAATAGGGTGATTTGTTTGTAGCTCCACTCTCTACAAGGTAACTTCTTTTAGCGGACCTCTCTACAGGGAGATTTGTTTGTAGCTGAACTCTCTACAGGTGATTTGTTTGTAGCTGAATTCTGTACAGGTGATTTGTTTGCAGCTGAGCTCTTTACAGAATGGTTTCTTTGTAGCTGAACTCTCTAAAAGGTAACTTCTTCAAACTGATCTTTCTACAGGGTGATTTGTTTGTAGCTGAACTATCTACAAGGTAATATCTTCTAGCTGATCTCTGTACAGGGTGATTTGTTTGAAGCTGAATTCTGTACAGGTGATTTGTTTGCAGCTGAGCTCTTTACAGAATGGTTTCTTTGTAGCTGAACTCTCTACAAGGTAGCTGATCTCTCTACAGGGAGATTTGTTTGTAGCTGAACTCTCTACAAGGTAACTTTTCTAGCTGATGTCTCTACAAGGTGGCTAGTTTGTAGCTGAACTCTCTACATGGTGGTTTCTTTGTAACTGAACTTTCTACAAGGTGACTTCTTCTATCTGATCTTTCAATAGGATGATTTGTTTGTAGCTTCACTCTCTACAAGGTAACTTCTTCTATCTGATCTCTCTACAGGGAGATTTGTTTGAAGCTGAACTTTCTAAATGATGGTTTCTTTATAGCTGAACTCTCTGCAAGGTAATGTCTTCTAGCTGATCTCTCTACAGGGAGATTTGTTTGTAGCTGAACTATCTACAAGGTAACTTCTTCTAGCTGATCTCTCTACAGGGAGATTTGTTTGTAGCTGAACTCTCTACAGGTGATTTGTTTTAAGCTGAACTTTCTAAATGATGGTTTCTTTATAGCTGAACTCTCTGCAACGTAATGTCTTCTAGCTGATCTCTCTACAGGGAGATTTGTTTGTAGCTGAACTCTCTACAAGGTAATTTCTCCTAGCTGATCTCTCTACAGGGAGATTTGTTTGTAGCTGAACTATCTACAAGGTAACTTCTTCTAGCTGATCTCTCTACAGGATGATTTGTTCGTAGCTGAATTCTGTATAGGTAATTTGTTTGCAGCTGAGCTCTTTACAGAATGGTTTCTTTGTAGCTGAACTCTCTAAAAGGTAACTTCTTCTAACTGATCTTTCTACAGGGCAATTTGTTTCTGGCAGAATTTTCTACAGGGTGATTTCTTTGCAGCTGAAGTTTCTACATGGTGGTTTCTTTGTAGCTGAACTCTCTACAAGGTAATTTCTTCTAGCTGATCTCTCTACAGGGAGATCTGTTTGTAGCTGAACTATCTACAAGGTAACTTCTTCTAACTGATCTTTCTACAGGGCAATTTGCTTGTGGCAGAATTTTATACAGGGTGATTTCTTTGCAGCTGAACTCTCTACATGGTGGTTTCTTTGTAGCTGAACTCTCTACAAGGTAATTTCTTCTAGCTGATCTCTCTACAGGGAGATCTGTTTGTAGCCGAACTATCTACAAGGTAACTTCTTCTAACTGATCTTTCTACAGGGCAATTTGCTTGTGGCAGAATTTTATACAGGGTGATTTCTATGCAGCTGAACTCTCTACATGGTGGTTTCTTTGTAGCTGAACTCTCTACAAAGTAATTTCTTCTAGCTGATCTCTCTACAGGGTGATTTGTTTGTAGCTGAATTCTGTACAGGTGATTTATTTGCAGCTGAGCTCTTTACAGAATGATTTCTTTGTAGCTGAACTCTCTACAAGGTAACTTCTTCTAACTGATCTTTCTACAGGGCAATTTGTTTGTGGCAGAATTTTATTCAGGGTGATTTCTTTGCAGCTGAACTCTCTACTTGGTGGTTTCTTTGTAGCTGAACTATGTACAAGGTAATTTCTTCTAGCTGACCTCTCTACAGGGTGATTTGTTTGTAGCTGAATTCTGTACAGGTGATTTGTTTGCAGCTGAGCTCTTTACAAAATGGTTTCTTTGTAGCTGAACTCTCTACAAGGTAACTTCTTCTAGCTGATGTCTCTACAAGGTGACTAGTTTATAGCTGAACTCTCTACATGGTGGTTTCTTTGTAACTGAACTTTCTACAAGGTGACTTCTTCTAGCTGATCTTTCTACAGGGTGATTTGTTTGTAGCTGAACTCTCTACAAGGTAACTTCTTCTAGCTGATCTCTCTACAGGGAGATTTGTTTATAGCTGAACTCTCTACAGGTGATTTGTTTGAAGCTGAACTCTCTAAATGATGGTTTCTTTGTAGCTGAACTGTCTACAAGTAAACTTCTTCTAGCTGATCTCTCTACATGGTGATTTGTTTGTAGTTGAATTCTGTATAGGTGATTTGTTTGCAGCTGAGCTCTTTAAATAATGGTTTCTTTGTAGCTGAACTCTCTCTAGGTAACTTCTTCTAGCTGATGTCTTTACAGGGTCACTAGTTTGTAGCTGAATTCTCTACATGGTGGTTTCTTTGTAACTGAACTCTCTACAAGGTAACTTTTTCTAGCTCATCTTTCTACAGGGTGATTTATTTGTAGCTGAATTCTGTACAGGTGATTTGTTTGCAGCTGAGCTCTTTAAATAATGGTTTCTTTGTAGCTGAACTCTCTCAAGGTAACTTCTTCTAGCTGATGTCTTTACAGGGTCACTAGTTTGTAGCTGAATTCTCTACATGGTGGTTTCTTTGTAACTGAACTCTCTACAAGGTAACTTTTTCTAGCTCATCTTTCTACAGGGTGATTTATTTGTAGCTGAATTCTGTACAGGTGATTTGTTTGCAGCTGAGCTCTTTAAAGAATGGTTTCTTTGTAGCTGAACTCTCTACAAGGTAACTTCTTCTAGCTGATGTTTCTACAAAGTCACTAATTTGTAGCTGAGCTCTCTACATGGTGGTTTCTTTGTAACTGAACTCTCTACAAGGTGACCTCTTCTAGCTGATCTTTCTACAGGGTGATTTGTTTGAAGCTGAACTCTCTACAAGGTAACTTCTTCTAGCTGATCTCTCTACAGGGAGATTTGTTTGTAGCTGAACTCTCTACATGATGGTTTCTTTCTAGCTGAACTCTCTACAAGGTAACTTCTTCTAGCTAATCTCTCTACAGGGAGATTTGTTTGTAGCTGAACTCTCTACATGGTGGTTTCTTTGTAGCTGAACTCTCTACATGATGGTTTCTTTGTAGCTGAACTCTCTGCAAGGTAACTTCTTCTATTGATCTCTCCACAGGGCGATTTGTTTGTAGCTGAACTCTCTACATGGTGGTTTCTTTGTAGCTGAACTCTCTGCAAGGTAACTTCTTCTATTGATCTCTCCACAGGGCGATTTGTTTGTAGCTGAACTCTCTACATGGTGGTTTCTTTGTAGCTGAACTCTCTGCAAGGTAACTTCTTCTATTGATCTCTCCACAGGGAGATTTGTTTGTAGCTGAACTCTCTACATGATGGTTTCTTTGCAGCTGAACTCTCTGCAAGGTAACTTCTTCTATTGATCTCTCCACAGGGCGATTTGTTTGTAGCTGAACTCTCTACATGGTGGTTTCTTTGTAGCTGAATTCTACAAGGTGATTTTTTCTAGCTGAACTATCCCTTTTCATAGTTGCATGAACTCCCTACAAGGTAACTTCTTCTAGCTGATCTCTCTACAGGGTGACTTGTGTGTAGCTGATCTCTATACAGGTTTCTTGTTTCTAGCTGATCTCTTGAATTCTCTTCAGGGTGACTGCTCTATTAGGATGACTGCTCTATTAGAGTATCTCGATCTTGCACTTGCTGCACCAAGTTGGATTTCGTGTTATAACTCCGTGGCTTTAAGTCTGATTCTTCTACACCATTGATGAGCCTTTCTAAGATGATTACTCCATCTGTACAACGATTTTCAAAGCATTACCCCAAGTGGTTTATCTGGTAGGCGTGGCAAGTAGTCGTTTTTTTATTAGCTAATCTCGATTGCGTAATTGTTACACACTGTTGGTTTTTTCGTTGTATCTTCCTGTTTTTTAGCTCGATTTCTTTCAAACCAAAAAGGTTTGAGGTTCAATAGTTAACCTATTCACCCACCGATTTTCAGCTTCTTCCCATACGCGGTTTACCCTGTAGGCGTGACAACATATTGGTGTTATTTTTCGTGAATAATCGCTCATAACTCTTTGCCTGTTTATCGTATTCCAGCCAAAGTTGGTACCGAGATGCGCCTTTATACCCCCCTTCTGTGTGCCACATTTCAAGGCAATCGGATAAGGCGTTCGCGTTTTATAGCAGTTTTTGTAAGTGTGCGACAAGAAAAAGAAAAATAAGAAGAAAAAAAAAACGAAGAAAGTGTTGAAGTCGCATATCTCGGGAACGCGCGAAGCGATTTCGCTCAAATTTGGAATGTGGAGTGCTGCAGTTGGAGGGAATGTCCACAGCAAAAATCGTCTTGTTTCATCAAGGATGCACAGAGCTACGGAGGTGCGAAAATTGCGTTTTCTTTCTTCCTGTCAATATACTCACGGGTGTTACGCGCCGGCTTCTTGGGCCGCACGACACACTACCGTGTGTCTTGATAATTGGGTTTTTATAATTTTACTAAAACTATAATTAAAAGATTTTCACATCTTTTAACTAAAACTAAAATGACACAGAAATATAGCTAACCTTAACTAAATCAATAACTAAAAGGAATTAGGAAAGATTACTAAAACTATACCTAAAATAAATTGACGAAACTGGCCATGACTATAACTAAAACTAAAATTCCTTACTAAAACAACACTGCTATGGATGATGTTATGTTTTCAGCAAAGCCTCACTATGCAGTTTTGATTGTAAGGTGGAGCTGCCAGTGAGCAGCCCATAGATTTATATACTGTTTAGTCCTACGTACTGCATTCACTTAATGATTATAAATGATTTAGTAGTAGAATGTTGAACAGCATCCTGAATATCATATTATTTGAATATCCAATGTTGTATAAATAATAATGCACTTGAAAGCTGAGCCCTACTTATAACTGCATTGCATGTTCTCTATATTAGTGAGTGTAGTTACGTACATTTAAAATAATAAATATTATTGTGCTTAATGTTTGTTGAAGTTTGATAATTGGTATAAAGGTGATATAATCATATAATGAACAATGCTACATTATCGGTACAATGTATAGTTTATGTAGGTGTGTGTCAAGTTTTTTGTGTATGTTGTATGTTGTGGAAGCACCCTTGTACAGGCTTAGCCTTTGGTGCAGCCATGATGTATATAGCTTGGCAGCATCCAGTTTGGTAGCTATGCATGGATATCACATCTTTTCTGTGTTTTTTTCTACAAGAACAAATAGAAACACCATCAAATAAATGAATTCCAATATTTATGCATATAGATATCACATCTTTTTCTTTGCTTTTTTTCTACAAGAACAAAGAGAAGCACTATCAAATAAATCAATTCCATTATTATTACACAATGAACTAATAACTTGTAAGTAATATGAACTGTATGCGTGCATGCATGTGTAGCTATACACTGAATGTTCTAATAGGGTGACATATCTCGATCTCGCATTTGCAACACGTAGTTGGGTTTCGAATCATAACTCAGTGGTTTGTAATCCAATTCTTCTGTACTACTGGAAGGACTTTCTATGATGATTATTCCAGCTACATACTGATTTTCAGCTCATTGCTCTAAGCGGTTTGCCTGGTAGATACGAAAACTAATAGTTTTTTATTCATAAAAATCGATTGCGTAATTTTGACACAGGTCGGGTTTTGTGTCATATCTCCGTGGTCTTTATCCCGATTCCTTTCAAACCACAAAAAGGCACTCCTACGATGGTTGCTCCATCTACATATCAATTTTCAACTGATTCCTCAAAGGAGTTTACCCTGTAGGCGTGACAGACCTTCGACCTTATTTTACGCAAATAATCGGTCATAACTCCGTGAATGTTTATCGAATTCCTACCAAAGTTGGTACACAGATCCGCCTTAATGAGCCCTTTAAGTGTGCCAAATTTCAGCCCGATCCGAGCACGCATTCGTGTTTTATGGCGGATTTTGCGAATGTGAGAAATGAAGAAGTAGAAGAAGAAGAAGAAAAAAACGAAGAAATTAAAACGAAATTTTGTTCGCTCGTATCTCGGAAATGGCTGGAGCGATTTTCTTCAAATTTGGTGTGTAGACTCCCCTTACCGGCCGGCACCTCTCTAGCAAATTTGGTTCCAATCGGATAAGGGATCACAGAGCTACATAGGTGTGAAAATTGCGTTTTCTTTCTTCCTGTCAATATACTCACGGGTGGCACGCCGGCTTCTTGGGCCGCACGACACACTACCGTGTGTCTTGATATATATGTGACCCGGTCTGCGAAAAGGGCTCTTATAGCCTTTCCAATTGCATATATATGGTAACCCATAACTTGACTGGTGAATATGGTACAAGCCTACAATTTGGTCACTCAACAACCCTAACCTGGCAGTAGCTGTGGGTGTAATTATATGGTGATAGCTTTAGTAGATTAGGAGTTATGATTAGCCAAACATGGATAATTGGAAAGGCTATAAGAGCCCTTTTCGCAGACCGGGTCACATATATACATATATATATATATATTATTTATTTATTTATTAAGGCTGTACAGCACAGGTGCTGAAGGTCTGTAGGACACCTGGCCTGTTTAAAGTTGTTGCATAAAGTATGCTTGAAAAGGAGAAACAACCCATCACCGTACCTGGACAGCATCGAACCAGCCATCTGATTAATGCTCAAACTGGTGTCTGCTAGGTGATCAGGATGTTTTCTCCTTGTCAATGTTAAGTAAATGTATCCATAGGAACTCTACAGAGAGACTTGTACCCCATGTGTAGCCAAACAAACTTTAGTTTATATAATAAGGCTTTACAGCACAAGTGCTGTATAGCCATAATAAATAAACTAATGTCCATATGTAACTGGGCCTGCGAAAATAGGGCATGTGGGCACATGTTTTTTGCCTACTTTTTCACACTTCCATCACTCATAACTTTTTATAGAACTACGCTATGGCAATACAATTTTCAGCTCTTTATCAGCATTTAATTGGCGTTATGATGCAATTTATAGAATGTAAATATTCTGTTCCAGTACTGAGATATGACCTATAGTGTGACGGGGTGTAGTTTGTGCCCACATGCCCGGTTTTCGTAGGCCCGGTCACATATATACTCATAGGACAACCACACTATAAAGAATTGGAGACAGTATCTCAAATGTTCTAACCTTCCTAGCTGTTGAAAATGAAACGGTGTGATGCCAGCTTTCTTATATACGTATATATGCCATAATTTTTGCCTTTACATATATACAGTAGTTACTTTCTTAATGGAACATATAATGAGCTGCTTTGTAATAGTTTTGTAAATATCCCAATTCTGTATCAATAATTGTTGAAACCAGATTGGATCATCTAGAATCTAGTTTTGTAAAAAAATTGATAAAATTTTGTATCAGATATCATTCCTTCTTCATTTGTGAAAACAAGATCAAGTAAACTGGAAGAGGAGCTACGATGACGTGTTGGTTCCAGTACATGTTGAAATAGATATATATCTTGAACAGTATCAAGAAATAGCTGTTCACAATGAGCTGGTGCTGATGGTAATGACCAATCTATGTTAGGGTAATTAAAGTCTCCACATATTAGGACATGAGAAAACTTGAGACTAGGAATTGACTTCAGAAGCTCACACAGGGAATTAGTACTACTTAATAACTCAGAAGATGGGCTTCGATAGATACACCCAACGAGTAAATTATCACAACCTTTGAGCGAAATTGAGATCCAAATATGTTCTTGAAAGCTGGAGCCTGTGAAATGATATTCCAAGACAGATATTCTTTTTGAAATATATATACCTACACCACGAGTGCTAGTGGTTGGTTGACAGCCATCAGGATCAAAATTAAAAAACATATTGTAACCATCCAAGGATAGTCTCGAAGAAGAAATAGTGTTACAATGGCTCTTTGGCAGGATTTCACTGATCAGAATTATATCAGGTTCATTGCCAGCAATGAACTTTTCATCTGTTGCTGGTCAGGGAAGGCAGCTATTGACATCAAACTTGGAGCAAAGCAAGACGATATTTATACCTCTGCCAAAATTTCTGCCTGAGGAATGTTTGTATAGCTACGTACGTTCCGCGGTATAAATATAATGATGGTGCATGTCGGTAGCTAAATACCACCGCTAGCACAAAGATAGCACGTGCTGGACAACTGAATTAGAAAAGACCAGATAACTAATAAAAGCTTTAAAAGTCCCTGTATTCATCAATTTTTTTCCCTGGCTAGATGTAATGCCCTTTCCCTACCACCCCCAGCACAAGAGGCAAACGTGCTGGACAAGAACTGAAAAACGGGACATTTACAAGTCCCTAGGGCCATTTGTTAGGCCCATTTCCGGGGAAGCATCTGGTGATCTAAACGAGATGGAGCGGCTTCCACGGATGCACATCGTCGCTGACCTCAACAAGGAGAAAGACAGGGTACAGCGAATCCACGCCAAAGTACTACTGTACGATAAAGCACTACGTTTGGAAAGGAGCTCAGCAAGCCGGCGATAAAATGTGATGGTTTCCTTCCCCATGCCCCCAGTTGTGGCAAACACCAATGGAGTAAAGGATGCAAACTCCACCTCAAGAACACGGTCAACATTCTCCCTCTTCTTCTGCATCTCATGACGCCTATGCACAGATGGTATCGAAACATTGCGGTAGCTTTGTGCGTTTGGGTGAAAAACCCTTACATCGAAAAAGGCACTTTGCCACCGCCCCCAAAATCCGTGTGCATGAATGTCAGCCCTGGCATCATCTTGGCAGTTAGCTGATCGAGGAGTAAGTTCTTCGCGAGGTTCTTCGCCACTCAGGGATTGAAGTGGTGACTCAATTGCAACATTAGTACAAACATTTGAAAGTATTTCAGCAGTTGTATCACGAAGGTCATTGTGGCGAACAAAGGTCAAACCACCATGTCGACAGATCATTGCATGATCAGCAGTGAAAGGTGAGCCACACACACAGTGGCTAGGAGTATTCAGTGAAGTCCATCCATAACGCAGGTGAAGAGCATCTCAGAACTCATTCTTTATCAGATGGTAATCCTGGTCTTGCAGTGGTAAAGCCAGAAGCCAAGAAGAGGCTCCAGGTTCACTATTCAGATCAATAGCTCTTTGAAGCTGTGAAGAGAGACCATTTCTGATCTCAAGAGCCCGTTTCTTAGAAGCCTTACGCCGGTGTTGGTGAACCTGAGCCTTGATGGATCGAGTATCTGGGGGATGAGCATGTGCTACCTGACTAATAATCAAGTCTTTTAGTGGTGCAGTAATTCGCAGGGAAGCATCAAACTGAGATTCACAGAAAGCTGTAGGGTCACCCATACCGAGCCCACCGACATGGCAGAGAGAACAACTCACGTTCACCGGTGGCGCATGCAACATGTCCAGTGATATTTTTATTTTATTTATGATTACTGGGCAGTCAGCACAGCTGGTGTGCCCAGGGAAAAAAAGGAATCACAGTATTAGGTACGATTATATACTAACTAATGTGGTGTTGATTGTTTATAAAGTGTGATATCAAGTTAGTTGTAAACTCATCATAGTTTGTCATCTCTATAATAAATACAGGCAGATAGAAGGAAAAAGTTTGAGTCTGATAGCATCCTCTAATGGCTGAAGTACAGAACTAATGTTTGGAATGGTTCTCATCAGGTAGACCCAGCGGCCCATCATACCGTGAGTAAAAGCACAATATGCAGCATGTGGCCGACTACTTGCAATTCCAGCCAAGGCAGATACCTCAGCAGTCCAAGACTCAACCTTTGAAGCCACGTATTCTTCAGCGAAGTCTCTTGTACCCAGAGCTGCACCAAGGTGTCGCTGGCCACTAGCAGTGATCTGTATATTAGAATCAGCAACAATAACTTGTGCAGTGGATAGATGTTCTGGCTTCACATTTAGGACTGTCTTGGTAGCATTTGTAAAATAACCATAATCAGGTCCAACAGAAGAGAGATGCTGCCACCAGGAAAAAAGTTTTGAGAGTGATCCAACAGCAGTATAGCATCATCCGCAAACCATGCCTGAGAGACATCGGGCACTGTTGTACGGAGATGTCTAATCAAAGGTAGAACTGCCAAAGCATACATGGCCATTGCAAGGGGGTCTCCCTGAGTTGTACCCTTTATTATTTAATTTTGCTGTGAAAACTTCACAAACAGAAGAATATACACAGATATAATATAATAAATAATGTTAGCTATTGATTGCAAAATAATAGTTACGTATCAGAGATTTGAATATGTCAGTGTTTTCCGCTTCAAAGATGTAGCGAGGTAGTACGTTCCATTGCCTTGATGTTGATGGTATAAAGGAGTATTTGTAGGTGTCAGTGTTACAAAATGGTTCGATGAGTCTGAACATATGGCATGATCTGGTCTGTAGCTGGTACTGTCCCTCAGTTGATTGAATCCCTGTATTCATCAATACGGCCCATCTCAGGAGAGGCATCACAGGAGCGATGCGAGATGGATCTACTTCCACGTATGCACATTGTAGCTGACCGAAGTAGAGAAAAAGACAATGTGCATAGGATAAACGCCAGAGTCTGACTGTAGCTAGTAGAGCCGCGGCGAGATAGATGGTCAGCCAAACAACGGTAAAAAAAAAACTATTGCCTCCCCATACCTCCAGTGGTTGCAAACACAAGGGGAGTGAAGGAGGCCTGCTCAACCTCTCTGACACGGTCACCATACTCATGCTTCTTCTGTGCCTCGTGGCGTCGATACAAGGAGGGGACACTGGTGTTGCAGTAGTATGGTGCGTTAGGATGAAACACCCTTTAAATTATAACTACATAATTATGTACGAATATACTCATGATTGAGTTTGTACATTAACAAATATATATATATATATATGTCGAAAAGGCAGCTAGCTAAATGATTGCTTACGGTAAATGATTGCTTACGCTGGCTAAGTAATTTATATATAGCCAATCCACATAGTGTACTTTTAGCTATATTCATCTTGTATAATAACATAAAATAATAATCTACAGCTTACCACACGACTCAATAGTGCACGTAGCATGTGGCGGAATTCTTGACATCAACGGACTACCAGAAATCACTATAAAAAGTGCTGTAAACCAAGCGATGTACTTCGATGCCTCAAACATTGTTAATCGCTGAATCATACAACACAGTTAGACTATCTAACATTGATCTTGAAACATTTAAACAATTAACAACTCCTACTTGGTAACAGTGTTTATTCTAGGATTTCTCTTTTGGTGGGAATTAGGAATTTGGGGGGTAACCAGGTGAAAGTCTATATAGCAGCTAGATACACATATCCAATTCAAGTTACATTTACATGGTCATATTCAAGTTACATTTACATGTGGATGTGAATTGGTTAAGTTACATTAAATTACATATCCGATTCAAGTTACATTTACATGGTCCCTTCTACATTTACATGGTCACCATCATCAGGATCCTGCCTTTCTCAACTTACTTGGCCTTCCATTTACTCACGCCTCATCACCATATCATTGTTATTTTGTATGACTTGATGCATCACCGAACTTCAATTACTTTTGATGATTACTTTAAATTTAATTGTAACAGCACAAGATCTCATTCTAGGACACTTATAACTAAATATTATTATTATTATTATCAATTTTTCCAAAGATGGGTAACACAAAAGGCAATACTGCCTGTACAAGGTGATCCCCAACACAGAACATACATTCACATGTACAATTACACACAAACAAATACAAAAGGAATATGAACTACTTAATAATTACAAAATCAATAAACCTAATTACAAAAAAGATAATGTTTTAACCTAGTCTTAAAACTGCCAGCAGTCCTTTGAGATAAAATTTCAAAAGGAAATCATCAGTGATTAATGCCATCGTTACTCTTTTTTGTACATATAATTTTCTTGTGGAATAAATTACCAGCTTCTGTATGTAATGTAAATTCATGTAAGGTTTTTCGTTCTGCTCTACTTAATCATTTTGCATGTATACAACTTCTTGTTTATTTTTGTTTTTTGCGTTATGTAAATATTTTTGTAGTTTGTGTTGTGTTGTTATAATATTTGTTTGGGGGTGTTCTTATAGGCTCTTTAGCCTTTTACTCTCCCCTGTGAAGTTTCACAAATTAATAAAAATCAATCAATCAAGTTTACAACCTGATCTTGTAGTAACTGAAAAGCTGTAAATATTTCCACCTACATATTCCATATCCCTTCAATTTGATCAATAACCTCTGGTGGGGTACACTGTCAAAGGCTTTCCTGAAGTCAAGAAAATAATACATCAACACTATGACCTTGATCAATTGAAGTTGTCCAATCTTCAAAAGTTTCCAGTAAGTTGGTGAAACAGGATTTTTGACAAGTAAAGCCATGTTGCTGAGGGGAAAACGCATTATGTTCGGTAAGAAAGGTGATCATGTGCACGGTCACGAATAATTGATTCTAGCACTCTACATGCTGGTGATGTCAAGTTAACAGGGCGGTAGTTGCTAGGTAGGTTTCTTTGGCCACTTTTAAAAATAGGGGTAACATTTGGATTAGTAAGTTTCTATGTGGTCGACATCAAAGAGTATTAGTTAATGGCAGGCCCGTAACCAGGGGGTTCGAGTAGTTATTATTATTATTATATTGTGTACTGTGCAGGAATCATATATGATTATAATGCACAGGTTTAATTATAAAAGTGTCCAAATCATTACAAAACTCAGTGTATGTGCATGGTATCGTTAACAATGTTCCGGGGGGAGATTATTCCATAGTTCCTCCTCATTTTATTTCAATGACAAGATCCACCAGACTATATCACCCACATCGTTTTATTCTACCAAATTCATCTACCTATTCATACCAACAGAGCTTTTTCTCCAGATCAATTAAGGATTGGAACAACTTACCATCTTCCATTATTGAGAGCAACAATATTGACTCTTTTTCAGCGGAACTGCAAACATTGTATGGAACTCAATAACTGTAATCTTTGTAACTACGTAGCTAAATTCATTTTATGATTGCTTTTTTTTCCTGAGCATATCAGCTGTGCTGTCTGCTCAGTAACAATAATAATAATAATAATAATAATAATAGTTTTAATCATTGAAGGGAAGAAGGAAAATTTAAAACTGTCCACTATAGTATTTAGTTGATTAAAATAGCCACTTCGTAAAAAGGAGGGAACGGGAGTTAAACAATCATCTGGAATATCGGCTAAACGGTTAGGACGAACCCCCCTCCAGGATTACTAATCTCTTTTTTTTTTAAGTTTCAGCCTGTTGGCGTATACATGGGCGCCCGAAAGGTAGAGAGGGGCTATATGTAGGGCACTGAAGGCTGCTCTGAGGTGTTAACTAAAGTGGGGCTAAGCCCCACCTCTACACAGCTAAGATCTGGGTGGGGATGAAAATTCGTTAAATAGATCGATATACTCTAATAGAACAGTCACTAAAATACTCTAATACAACAGTCACACAAATGCTCTAACAAAACAGTCACTCAAATACTTTAATCATTCATGGTTAAAGCTTTCAAACAATTAAGACCAAGCTGAACTTCTTCTATAATGTGCTTATCTGAACACTGTGCTATACCTGCTTTTCAGATATGTAGGCATGGCTAAAATCATCAGATTAGTTACTATTATTAGTAAAGTGTAGACAACCCAAATTATTAATTTGTGGCTCCTTAATGAATTGTACTGATGTAGCTGAAGAGGTCTGTGTTTTGTATAGCTGTTAGACAACAAATAGTAATTATACCTGAGAAATGCTTGTGTGCATGTAATGCTCTTGATGTTCAGTTAAATGTTTAGTTATTGGGATAGTGCTAGCCAGCTAACTATATAGCAAGGAAGTTCACAATAAAAACTATCTGCATGAATATATTTGCAAAGTCCTAGCTTGTGCAGGGGTGTATATGGGCAGGCATGCATGTATGGGGTTCTGGAAACTCCGAAATTCATGCTAAAATAGCTGTAATAATATTGATAAAGGACTAACCATACAATAAGAAATCATGAATCAATGTAATTTTGAAGTATTTTAATGTTTAAAATGTGTCAGTGGTGAGGGATATGCCCCAAGACCCCTGCACTTATGATATGGGAATCACCACCAAATATGTGAGCCACCTTGGAAAAATTCCTTGACAGACTGTGTATTTAGCTATGTACTTGCATGTGCACTGTAAACCTACTTAGTCTCTGTCCTAAGAAACCACAACATTGTACAGTACAGCCAAGAAGTCACATGTGACCTAGATAGCTCATGTCACTTAATTGTGACACAAAGGAATAATAGCTATATTGATTGAGTAGAGGAGTACTGAGCAAAACACCAATAAGTAGATAGTAAATGGATAACTTCATGTGTTGATTATTTCAATGTATAGAAGAAATGTATCTAGTTAAAGCTACTAAAATTAACCCAAGCATGCATGTGCAGTTGCTGCACATACTGAAGGTGAGATTAACTTCAGTATATGTCAGATTTGAAGGGATTATGTATAGTCAGAATTATACACTTACAACTGCTCTTTGGAGTCATTAGTGTGTACTATCAATTTTAGACTATTTAGGAGAAGTCAAATATTAAAGTGTTGTCAGCGGCTGGGGACTGTGCCCCCAGACCCCCACTGCTGTAAACACCTACAGTGTCAAAGTTGAACCCCCCTTTGACAAATCCTGGTTATGGCCTGAATGGTGAAACATCTACATGGTTCCCAGTAGACAGTGGGTCCCCCAAGGCTTGGTACTAGGGCCCTCACTGTTTATTTTGTACGTAAATGACATCCCCGACTTGATGGACTCAAAGATTAAAATGTTTGCTGATGACATCAAAATCTATGCTCATTTAGAGATGCACTCCATCTTCAGAATGATTGGGATAATCTTTGTAGTTGGTCGAAAGAATGGTTATTGCGCTTTAATACCAGTAAGTGTAAACATTTGCAATATGGAAATGCTTCAACTTATGAATACTATATGGATGAAGAAGGATCAAGATCTAAGCTTACTATTGTATCATCTGAAAAGGATCTAGGCATGTGGATAACATCAAAACCTGATTTTAGTCTACAATGTGATAAAGCCTCTGCAAAAGCAATGCAGTCCCTTGGTCTAATTAAGAGAACCTTTAATCACTTGACCAGTGAATCCTTCCTGCTTCTATACAAAACTTATATCCGCCCACATTTAGAGTACTGTGAGTCAATTTGGAGTCTGTATCTGACCAGAGACATTGATAAGCTGGAAAAAATTCAACAAAGAGCCACCAAACTAGGCCCAGAAATAGCACACTCAAGTTACCTTACAAGTTGCGATTACACCATCTTAACTTATATTCATTGTATTGTCGTAGACAGAGAGGTGCACTAATTATTGATGTTTACAAGCTGGTGAACTATCTTAGCAAAGTCACACCACAACCATTTTTTGTTTCTGCAAATAGCGTAACTAGAGGTCGCAATCAACGAATTTTCAATCAGTAATGTAGACTCACATCCAGGCTCAACTTCTTTACACAGTGTGATTAATCAGTGGAACTCCCTACCTGATAATGTCATTGAGTCAATTAATCTCAACAACTTTAAGAATAATTTAGACCATTTCTGGTCCACAACTGGAAATGGACAGACTAAAAGACCTCTAGCCTACTAACAACTATTTTTTGTCTTTTATACATACCATAATTTAACTAACACTAACCTGTGATTTACCGGGTGAAACCAGATCTAAGGTTAGTAGAGTACAGGGGCGAATTTAGGGGGGAGGGGGGGCTAAGGGGGCCTTTCCTTTCTAAGTTAGTACTTAGCCAATAAAACCCTAAATCGTTTATGTGTATCAAAAGTAGTATAGACTTATTTCAGGAATTATGCATCACTACAAACACAAATAATGTCTATGTAACTATACCTATTGTTCAACTCTGTTTCAGGAGAGTATAGCTTCCTTTTCCTCAAGAGTTTTATTGGCTAAGTTACTGTGTTTAATGTACCACCAGTACCACCAAGTTACTGTGTTTAATGTACCACCAGTACCACTAAGTTAAATGTATTCCACTTGAACCACCAATTGTTTTCGGTGGAACTACTTCTTATAGGACAAGGACACCAGTATATTTTGCGAACATACCTATGTTCCGCTTATGCTTTACTCAACGTTTTTTTCGTTATAAAACCATTCAATGGTGGAATGCATTACCATCATCTGTAACTGACTGTATTAATTCTCCATTTTATGAGTATGTGGATGTCCTTAAGCGGCACTGTGACTCACTCCTTCGATAACATTAAAATGATTGTAACTATTGCATGTTTTTTTTGTTTTGTTTGTGTGTGTGTGTGTGTGTGTGTGTGTGTGTGTGTGTGTGTGTGTGTGTGTGTGTGTGTGTGTGTGTGTGTGTGTGTGTGTGTGTTGTAAGTTGTTTACCTTGGTTGTTTTTGTATCGGTTATACCTTGCTTTGTTTAGTGCTGTGTGTATTATCTATGTATTGTAATGTGTCCCTCCAAGCAAATGGCTGTAGCCGATTGCTTGGAGGTTAAATATATAAATCAAATCAAATCAAAATCAAATCAGAGTTCTTCAAGAAAGATTTCGATTGTGAGTTGCATCTTTAGTTACAAAAGTTTTAATTGTGGATTTTGTTTATTCAAATAATTAACAGTGTTTCCACTGTGGCTACAAGAGGTGATTAGTGTGATTTTTATATTTTAAAACGAATTTATTATATGATTCAAAAAGTGTTACTGCAGTTGGTTTAATTGGTTAGAGTTATCAGCTTCAGTATAATATATAGCTACCAACTCAGCCATTTAGCAAACTGTAGTCTTTCAGTATTTCACAGGAAAAAAAGTGACATTTCCAGACCAAAAATCAGCATGGAAATGTACAGGAAATGTAAATGTTGAATTTACTATATCAAACCTGAAGTAAACCTGTGTACCGTAAATGTCACATGTTGTGACATTTCCTAAAACATTGGAAATTTTTATGTGTCTGTACATTTCCTCTGCCACAAATTTGATGTGTTGTTAGATTTCCTGCATGTATTCAGAAATTTGGCGAGGTTTCCTTAGTCAAGGACACCTGGCATGCAGTGAGATTTCCTACACTATCCAGAAATTTGACATTTACATGAGATTTCCTTAGTCAAGGACACATGGAATACAGTGAGGTTTCCTACACTATTCAGAAATTTGACATTTAGGTACATATCAAGATCAAGATACACTAATAGAGCAGTCGCCTCTAAGACAACAGTTGAATAAAAAATTGTGATGAACCCATGCTGAAATCACTCTCAGATTGCATCTCAAAGGGTCTAATTGTAAAAAATTTCCTGGGCATGGGGTATGCTCCAGGCTGGCATGCCTTGCATGCTAGAGTACATGTGCTTTTCACACTAAGGTGTGCCATTCCTGTAGTGTCATTTCAATTTGACCCTGTTTCCAAAAATCTGGATCCACCCCTGCTGAGGTGGACAGTTTGATGCATAGAGAATTGATAATATTTCACATAGTCACAGAAAATTTGTTTGGGTATATAGCCATTGAATTGTTGACAGCTCTGTTTGTGGGAGCTAATTGACTTGTGCGTGCATGACCACTGCAGGGTTGTGTCACATTCACGTAAAGTGCTATTATTGTCATACAAAGAAAAATGATGACACACCTCGAATGGTATAACCTTGGTGTACATTATGGTAAATAAAGCATGCTTGTTTCCTTTGAAGTTAGATGGCATTATGCATATACATTAATTAATTGATGTATTGTGCTTGATTTTGCTATAGGGCAGATACGGTGCAGTTTTCATTCTTACAGATGGAAATAATGAAGAGATGCTTTGCATCAAGGTTTTTTGCTCGGTTTATTAACAAAGTGCAAATTGCACTACATCATCCATTCATAACTGCTGCAATATAGTGCTGACAGAATTTTTTTGACATGACTAGAAATTTATGCATCATGTACAGTATTTAGCTTATTATACTTTTGAAACACAAAACATTTGAATGCAATCTTTTTCAGTTGCATACACTGGTGTGTATAGTCATTGATACCATTTTCATGGATTGAATTAAGAAATAAAGGAATACATTAATGACTGAAATTTTATTGCTGTTCACTTTTACTGGTTGATTTACATTAATTTTATGTATGACAGTGGTACTTCTCCTACAAACTCTCTGAACAAAACAGAAAAAGCCTCCAAAAGATTTTGGCCCCAACACTACATTTATCGTACATTTTTGCACATTTACGATATTTTCCTGAAGTAACTTACACACTATTACATCATGAACTTGGTTTACATTGTGCCATTGATGCCAGTAATGTTGCAAAGTGTGAGAGTGACAATCACATGCAGCTAAAACCATGCCATGCCACCAGAAAGTGATAACAAGACTAATGTCACACCTCATTACATATAATGCATATATGGTATGCGCAGTCCATTGAGTCTACACATGCAAGCAACATATGTGATCATTATGCACCAACAGTATGGGACCTTATGTAACCACCACAAGTTTGTGATAGTGGTTCATGTAAATGCTACAAAATTCTTATCAGTGACAACATGCTTGTGTTATTCTATCAGTAAAGTTGCTCGTACAATTAACTACATGGATGTAATATTGGAATAAGATTACAGTATTATATTTCCCAAAGACTTATTATTCCAGTGAAATGTATATATGATCTCATAAGTAGCCATTCCAAAGCAAAAAATCCCTGCATGATGAAGAATCACAGCACTGACAGCACTAAAGGAGAATAAAGAAATTCAATGCTATAGTAACACTAGAGTATCTCATGTCAAAGAAGCTCTTGAAGTGATGTTTATGCACAACTAACTACAATAGTGCAAATACCATTGAGCATAATGCAGATCATGACAGGACCCTCAGTGATTCTTTCATCCTTAAATACTTGTACATATGTACTTAGAATATTTTATCCATTTTGGGTTGTTTACTGTTCTCTATTATCAAACGGTACGACCATTTAAGTAGGAATTGTGGTGAAACTTTTGCACGCTGCCCAAAATTCCGACTTCACGAATCATCCTAGAGATATTTTACGTGATGAAAATAACCTTCACAGAATAGTACTAGTCCATATAATACATGCTACAGCATTAAATATAACAAAACACTTACAGGTGGCCCGATATAGAAATTTTTTAAAAATCACCAAAACTCAAATTTTACCCTTGTTTCCCAACTTTCTTTTCTATGATCTATGATCCCTAATCGAAGTTATTTTCCTTAAACTTGTTGGTTGTTTAACACTATGCCAAAGGTTAAATGAGTTCAAAGTACTTCTTTGAAAGAAGTAGGGCTCTAGCTGCAGCCAGTATTCTACTATGCTTGACTGAATGCACCAGTTAGGCAGACAGGCAGGCAGATAGTAGAAAATTCTATTGGAACTTTTTTTTCAAATTCTGTAGCAATATGTCAGAAACATTCTATTAGGTTTATCTGAAGATACTTTTGGGCTTGCAAACAATATTGTCATGTCATTGTGAGGAAAATTGAGCAGGTTTTTGTATGATATTTTATCACGGGCCACACTCAACCTTGATTATGCTTACTATACAGTACTACCATACTGTATTATATTACAGGTATGTCATTCATTGTTAATTATATGTTTCATATAAGGAATTTTTTTTAACTAAACCAATGTGGGAAGATAGGTGGCTCATTATTCATTATAATCTTAGAAACACCTGATTATATTATTACAGTTAAAAGAGTGTTGTATTAGAGCATTTTGATTTACTATCCTGCTTTTTTAAGAAGTGAAAGGGTCAAAGCCCCCTCCCCTGACATTGGGTCTTCAGCTAATCTAGCCTTCCTTCCTCTATTCTTAGCAGTGCAAGCAAGTTAATCATTAAGCATAGAGATAATGAAATAATGGTGATAACTTTCATGATATCATAATAATGACCTAATATAGGCGGTGACACATAGCAATGCAGGTGGAGGATCTGAAACATAAAATTAACCATTAGTGACCAACAGGATTGTTTTCAAAGAGAGTAGAGGACACATTAGCATCCTCTCTCCCTTTAGTACCTAAGGATAGTAACTAATTCTCATGATTCTAATTCCTGGCATACAAAGTTAGGGTTAGGGTTTGGGTTCAGCTTTAGCTAGTATATATAGTTATGGTTTAATTGGGATCAACCATATTCTTAAATATAGACTAGATCACTGCATTTACGCTATCTTGCATACTGCAGTTGTCATACTGCAGTTGGTATCCAGTGGTAACTACAGTGATTATATAGGGGTCTGAAGTTAATGAAAATGATGAGATTAATAATCTCTTCTTTACAAACTTTATCAAGCCATTACCTCTACCCCATTACATATAATGCAATAAATTATGCTATGCGCAGTCCATTGAGTCTAGACAAACAACAGACAAACTAACTATGCACAACTAATTATAATAGTGCAAATGCCATTGAGCATATTAGGTAAGTTTGTGATAATGGTTCATGTAAATGCTACAAAATTCTTATCAGTACTAGTGAAAACATGTTTGTGTTATTTTATCAGTAAAGATGCTTGTACAACTAATTACATGGATGTAATGTTGGATTGCAGTATTATATCTCCCAAAGACTTATTATTCCAGTGAAATGTATAGATGATCTCATAAGTAGCAATTCCAAAGCAAAAAATCCTGAAGAATCACTGTGCTGATAGCAGTAAAGGGGAATAAAGAAATTCAATACTATAATAACACCAGAGTATCTCATGTCAAAGAAGCTTTAGAAGTGATGTTTATGCACCACTAATGCAATAGTGCAAATGCCATTGAGCACAATATAGATCCTGACAGGACCCTTGGTGACTCTTTCATCTTTGAATACTTGTACATGTGATGTGAGCGAAACAATCGGAATCTTATGAAGGGGAATATATTAATTCTGCAACAAAGCGGGCATCACAGTTACTAAGTCCGAAAAGAATAACTGTTTCGAAAATGATCCATGGCTACTTTAATCAAAAGGCATGTAGTTGATGAAGATGACTGACTTCTGAATTATTGTATCCATTTTAGCTTTTTACTGTTCTCTATTATTTATTTAGTGGTCATCCATAATTTTCAGCATTTCCACAAGTGTACAGAGAGTACTCTTTTTGCTTACCCCCTCCCTCCTACCCAAAAGCATACTACAGTAGCTATAAAAATGCTGATGTGATAGCTATGGTATGATCAGTGTTAAATTTTTATGGCTTTCTTCAATACATCTGCCTGATAATCCTCTAATCTATCAGAACATAAGCAATAAAAGAATATTGATTATTTATTTATAGCCTTGTGTACACTACTTGGCTGCAAAGCCAGTTCCTAAAACAGTCATTCGGACTCCAGCTGTAACACCTCAGCTTCCACCATCTTACAGATTCTAACCACCAACACTATAGTACTAAATTGAATTATTTCTCTGTGTGGTACTACTAAGATAAACATTATTAAAAAGCGTACAGGTGAATTTTACCTCCTCCCCCTAACGTACTCTCTGTACTCTTGCAAAAATGCTGAAAATAATGGATGTTCCCTTAATCATATTGCCTAAAATCTTATTATAATAAGAAAGCATATAGCTAATGCAAAATGAATAGTTATAGAGATTTATCCCTTCTCTTTCACAAAAACCTGAATCTTCGAATTCCCAGTGAAAACTTAAAGTGCTGTAATAATTAAATGATGCACTGTTTACTGTACATTCTTGTTACTATGCATAGTGACAAAATCCCTACACTAATAAAGGTATTACAAAAGTGCAAAAGGGAAAGACAGAATCAGTATAGTATGTTGCATCAAAAGTATGCACATAAAGAAATCTGTTATTGTGAGTACACATAGTGGTAATCCAAGCAGGATAACAGAGGTAACACTTGAGCATGCATGCATGGTCACCAATAGTAAACTGCATGGGATTTGATTTATGCTTTGCCTTTCCCTGCATCTGATTTATGGAATTTACAGAGTAAACTGTATGAGTAATGATTAATTAGGTTAGGTAAATAGCCTTTTAATAGCTATATCCTGTATATTATGAAAATGTCAAATGATAAACACTGGCTATTCTGATGTGGAGCTTACTCACACACCTTATGCACTTGATAGTGTATAAATATACCACCATGTAAGTTAACTGAACACTTTATATATGAAAGTAAATTATCAGCAATGGAATAGGGGCATGCCTCCCAATTTATTGATTGATGCTTTAACATGCTTGTAATAAATGGTCAAGATACTCTAATAGAGTAGTCAAGCACTCTTAGACTAATAAGAGGGTCAGATTTTAATAATTTTTAAAATTTAAACTACTTAATTCAAACAGTGCGGTAGTACTGTTTAAGTAGGGTTCCCAAAAGTGATGCACGCCACTTAAAATTCTGCCTTTAAAAATCATCCTTGAAACATCTTGCGCGACAAAAAATCACCCTTATGGAATAATATTAGTTCATTCAATATTAAACACAGCATTAATAGCAAGAAAACATTTACAGGCGGCCACATATAATTTTTTTTTTTAATTACCAAAGCTCGAATTTTTGTCTGCCTGCCTGCCAGCTTGCCTGAAGGCTGGAGGCCAAACGATGCAGCCCACTAATACAGCAGTCACCCTAAATTAAACTGATGGAAATAATGAAGAGATGCTTTGCATCAAGGTTTTTTGCTCAGTTTATTAACAAAGTGCAAATTGCACTACATCACCCATTCATAACTGCTACAATATAGTGCTGACAGAATTTTTTTTGACATGACTAGAAATTTCTGCATCATGTACAGTATTTAGCTTATTATACTTTTGAAACACAAAACATTTGAATGCAATCTTTTTCAGTTGCATACATTGGTGTGTATAGTCATTGATACCATTTTCATGGATTGAACTAAGAAATAAAGGAATACATTAATGACTGAAATTTTATTGCTGTTCATTTTGCTGGTTGATTACATTAATTTTATGTTACTTCTCCTACAAACTCTCTGAACAAAACAGGGAAAGCCTACTGGCCCCAACACATTTATCATACATTTTTGCACATTTACGATATTTTCCTGAAGCAACTTACACACTATTACACCATGAACTTGGTTTACATTGTGCCATTGATGCCAGTAATGTTGCAAAGTGTGAGAGTGACAATCACATGCAGCTAAAACCATGCCATGCCACCAGAAAGTGACAACAAGACTAATGTCACACCTCATTACATATAATGTATATAATATGCGCAGTCCATTGAGTCTACACCAGCAGCATACAGTATGTGATCATTATGCACTGTGACCAACATTATGGGACCATATGTAACCACCACAAGTTTGTGATAGTGGTTCATGTAAATGCTACAAAATTCTTATCAGTGACAACATGCTTGTGTTATTCTATCAGTAAAGTTGCTTGTACAACTAATTACATGGATGTAATATTGGATTGCAGTATTATATTTCCCAAAGACTTATTATTCCAGTGAAATGTATATAGATGATGATATATGTAGCTATTTCAAAGCAAAAAAATCCCTGCATGATAAAGAATCACAACACTGACAGCACTAAAGGGGAATAAAGAAATTCAATATATACTACAGTGACACCTGAGTATCTCATGTCAAAGAAGCTCTTTAAGTGATGTTTATGCACAACTAACTACAATAGTGCAAATACCATTGAGCATAATGCAGATCATGACAGGAACTCAGTGATTCTTTCATCCTTAAATACTTGTACACATGTACTTAGATTATTGTATCCATTTTGGGTTGTTTACTGTTCTCTATTATCAAACAGTACAACTGTTTAAGTAGGGATTGAGGTGAAACTCTTGCACGCTACCCAAAATTCCGCCTTCAAAAATCATCCTAAAGATATTTTACGTGACAAAAATAACCTTTACGGAATAGTACTAGTCCATATAATACATACTACAGCATTAAATATAACAAAACACTTACAGGTGGCCCGATATAGAATTTTTAAAAATTACCAAAACTCGAATTTTAGTCTCACTGACTGCCTCACTGCCTCACTGACCACAGTTGCAAGGCTAGAGGCCAAACGAAACAGCGCATGGTCACCATTTTATGCCACAATAACAAACTCACCAGTGGAATGTGGTTCCGATGAGTGTAGGCCCTCTGTGCCTTGTCCTTTCTTTTATGTTCAGTCAAGCTACTTGTCTTTTTCTTCATCCAATGAAACCATATCAAGGCATTAATTTTCTGTATCAATGCTTTCTTTCAGCAGCATATTTAGACACCACAGAATTATTTCTCAGCATGCATGCATGGTCATCAAGAGTAAACTGCATGGGATTTGATCTATACTTTGCCTTTCCCTGCATCTAATTTATGGAATATACAGAGTAAACTGCATGAGTAATGATTAATTAGGTTAGGCAAATAGCCTTTTAATAGCTATATCCTGCACACAATGAAAATGTCAAATGATAAACACTGCATGGCCATTCTGATGTGGAGCCTGCTCACACACCTTATGTACTCGATAGTGTATAAATATGCCACTATGTAAGTTAACTGAACACTTTATATATGAAAGTAAATAATATTATTGGTAGGGAGATGCCTCCCAATTAATTTTATTGATTGATACTTTAACATGCTTGTAATAATACTCTATTAGAGTAGTCAAGCACTCTTATACTAATAAGGGAGTCACATTTTAATAAATCTCTTAATTTAAACTGTCATCTGTAACAGCACTCAGTGAAAATGTAAACTGCTATTTCAAACATTTTTTTCAAATATTTCTTAGAAGCATGCCAGATGGCATTCATGTGTGTTCAATCATGCATATGTACTTCTATGTAAAAGGTGTCCATCCCCGCATACGCTTTGTGAATATACCGTATATTTTTAAAAGCAGAACATTCCTGGTGGCAGACAACATCTCATTTATACTGGAGAACAGCTCATAAACACATGTCTATTCCAATACAATTGTATTGTTGATGCAATAATGTTGTGTGACGTGTATACCTGTAGATGGAAGCCCTACCATAAGATAATAGTGCACATATCATACAGTACGGTAGTACTGTATATTAGGGATCATGGAGATTTAGGTTTTCCTAACCAAAAAATTCACCTAAAAACCAGCTTCACAACTCCATCCTGGCACCTTGACAGTATTGGTTAGGTAGCTATAACCAAGCCCAAAAGTGCCTTAAGTACAATTGTAAAGGCTTCCATTCCAATACATTGTTACAAATTTGTTAAACATTATTCTATGGAATTTTCTACTGACTAACTGCCTGTCTGATGCCTTCGGGCAAGTGTAACTCAATAACGGCTATGGCTATGGGCTTGATTATTTCACTGTTCGACGCCACTTCATTTCAAGACGTGCCTTTTGGCATAACGCGGTACGTAAAATGGTATTGGACACATCATGGACTTACGTTTGTCCTCCTTTGTGTCCCATTTCTTTTTGCTGACAGTCCAAAGTGTCAGTCAATTTGTGGTAGCGCGATGCATGGTTTCCCTACAGTATGTTTGTAAAGTAAAACAGGAATCATATTTTCCATGGTGACTGGATTGATTGCAGAGACGATTCTAACAATGTTTTTTGTCTGTAATGCTGTGTAACGGGCTGAAAATAGCTGAAAGCGAAGCGTAATGGCCGCTGCACTTTTGAGGCATTAACTGATAGTTGGGGGCACATGAATCGTCATATTTTCATGATGGCTGGATTAATGAAGAGACACTTCTACTGTTTTTTGTCTGCAGTGCTGTGTAATGGGCTGAACATAGCTGAAAGCGAAGCATAATGGCCACTGCACTTTCAAAGCAGTATTTGGTAGCTGGTGCATGCGCCATTCAGACAAAAACATTACTTTTGGCACCATCCTTTCTTTTGATGTGGTATGCATGGGTTCACCAGTCATAATAATGTTACAAAAAGTAAACAACCAAGTTTAAGGAAAAATTAGGAATTTTACGTTCAATAGAAAAAAGTTGGGAAACAAGGGAGGTCGCCTACACCTGCAGATGTACTAGTGTACATTTAATCCCTAATTCAGTCTTGGTCTTGGAGTATAGACTGAATTAGGGATTAAATGTTCACTAGTATATCTGCAGGTGTAGGCGACCTTCCTTGTTTCCAAACTTTTTTCTATGATGCCTTAAAATTCCTAATTTTTCCTTAAACTTGTTGGTTGTTTAACAACATGCCAAAGGTTAAATGAGTTCAAAACACTTCTTTGAAAGAAGTAGGGTTCTAGCTACAGCCAGTATTCTACTATGCTTGACTGAATGCACCAGTTAGGCGGATAGGCAGGCAGGCAGGCAGATAGTAGAAAATTCTATTGAAATTTTGTTTCAAATTCTGTAGCAACTTGTCAGAAACATTGTTTTTAGGTTTATCTGAAGATACTTTTGGACTTGCAAACAATATTGTCATGTCATTGTGAGGAAAATTGAGGTAGGTTTTGGGTAATATTTTATCACGGACCACACCCAACCTTGATTATGCCTACCATACAGTACTACCATACTGTATTATATTATGTCATTCATTGTTGATTGTATGTTTCAGATCAGGAAATTTTTTTTACCTAGACCAATGTGGGCAGATGGGTGGCTCATTATTAATTATAATCCTACAAACACCTGATTATTTTATTACAGTTAACTTGAAAGAATGTTGTATTAGAGCATTTTGATTTACTATCCTGCTTTTTAAGAAGTGAAAGGGTCAAAGCCCCCTCCCCTTGACATTGGGTCTTCAGCTAATCTAGCCTGCCTTTCTCTTTCTTAGTAATGCAAGCAAGTTAATCATTAAGCATAGAGATAATGAAATAATGGTGATAACTTGCATGATATCATACAGTACAATAGTAACTGTATAGTAGGGACCACAAACGAGTAGGCGTGGCCCACAAAATAATATCACCCAAAAACCAGCCTCAATTTTCCCATACGAAGATGAGGCAGTATTGGTGAGGTAAAACTAAGCCCAAACAAGCTTTCAGATCGACCCGAAACACTTTCAACAAGTTGCTACGGAATTTTAAAAATAATTTATTTAACGGAATTTTCTACTGACTGAGTAAGTAACTGACTGATGCCTTCAGACAAGCGTAACTTGATAACGGTTAAGGCTACAGGCTTGACTTTTTCACTGTTCAATGTCACTTCGGCCCGACAGGTGCCTTTTGGCATACCGCAGTATGTACAATGCATTCTTCAGTGTCCTCCTTTGTGTCCCATTCATCTTTGCTGAGAGCGAAAAGTGTCGATTTGGCGATAGCACGTGATGGCTTCCCTTCGTAACGGAAATCGTCCGTATTTGTCATAGTGACTATTTTGATATTAGAGGTGCTTCTATATTCATACTGCTGTGTAACGGGTTGAACATAGCCGACAACGAAGCATAATGGATACTTCATTTTTCAGACGATAATTGATATAACATGTAGTGTTTTTGTAGGTCTGTGTAGGCTCTGTAGCTTTTTTCTGCTTTTTATCTTTTATAAATTAAATTAGGTATAACTTCTAGCTAGAGATCAGGGAGGATGGGAGTGCCATAATTGATATAACTGGGGCGCGCAACACCATTTCTTTCTTTCAGTATGCGTGGATTGCAGAAGTACTTTTCGAATAGTTCTTGATTCGAAATGCTGCGTAACGGGTTGAACATAGCTGACAACAAAGCGTAATGGATACTTCACTTTTCAGATGATAATCGGGGCGTGCGGCACCATTTCAGATGTGGTATGCGTGGGTTCACCAGTCATAATTATTATTTACAAAAAAAGTTAACAAACAAGTGCACAGAAAAATTTGGAAATTTCATCTAGAGTAGAGACCATAACACATCGATAAAAAGTACTGAAACAAGGTGGAGTAGTGTACGATATTAATTCACAGTAAAACTATAAGAAGTGTTATATCCCTACTGTGCTCAAGATACCATAATGGAAACTGATACACAGTAGGGATATATATAATACTCCTTATAGTTTTACTGTGAATTAATATCGTGCACTACTCCAGCTTGTTTCAGTACTTTTTATCGATGTGTTATGGTCCCTACTCTAGGTGAAATTACCAAATTTTTTTGTGTACTTGTCATAATAATGACCTAATATAGGCAGTGACACATAGCAATGCAGGTGGAGGATCTGAAACATAAAATTAACCATCAGTGACCAACAGGATTGTTTTCAAAGAGAGTAGAGGACACATTAGCGTCCTCTCTCCCTTTACTACCTAAGGATAGGAACTAATTCTCATGATTCTGACTCCTGGCATACAAAATGAGGGTTAGGGTTTGGGTTCAGCTTTAGCTTTAGCTAGTATGTACAGTTATGGTTTAATTGGGTTCAACCATATTCTTAAATATACGTAGACTAGATCACTGTATTCACGCTATATGCATGCTACAGTTGGCATCCAGTGGTAGTTACGGTGGTTATATAGGGTTCTGAAGTTAATGAAAAGTACAAGCTTTATCAAGTTATTGCCTCACCCCATTACATATAATGCAATAAATTATGGCATGCGCAGTCCATTGAGTCTACACAAACAACAGACAAAACTAACTATGTACAACTAACTATAATAGTGGAAATTCTATTGAGCATAATTATTATACAAGTTTGTGATAGTGGTTCATGTAAATGCTACAAAATTCTTAACAGTGAAAACATGTTAGTATTATTTTATCAGTAAAGATGCTTGTACAACTAATTACATGGATGTAATGTTGGATTGCAGTATTATATCTCCCAAAGTCTTATTATTCCAGTGAAATGTGTAGATGATCTCATAAGTAACTATTCCAAAGCAAAAAATCCTGAAGAATCACAGCACTGACAGCAGTACAAGGGGTATAAAGAAATTCAATACTATAATAACACCAGAGTATCTCATGTCAAAGGAGCTTTTGAAGTGATGTTTATGCACAACTAGTTACAATAGTGCAAATGCCATTGAGATTCTGACAGGACACTCGGTGATTTTTCGTCCTTACATACTCGTACATAAGTACATAGAATATTTGTGTTGCAAGCGCAACAATTGGAATCTTATGAATGGGAATATATTAATTCCGCAAAAAAGCTAGCTGGCATCACAGTCACTGAGTCTGAAAAGAAAAACTGCTTTCGAAAATGATCCATGGCTACTTCAACTATACAGCAAGTAGTTGATGGAGATGACTGACTTCTGAATTATTGTATTCATTTTAGCTTTTTACTATTCTCTATCATTTATTTAGTGGTCATCCATAATTTTCAACATTTCTACAAGTGTACAGAGAGTACTCTTTTTGCTTACCCCCTCCCTCCTACCCAAATGCGTACTACAGTAGCTATAAAAATGGTGATGTGATAGCTATTGTATGATCAGTGTTAATTTTTACGGCTTTCTTCAATACATCTGCCTGATAATCCTATGATCTATCAGAACATGAGCATTGAAAGAATATTGATTATTTATTTATAGCCTTGTGTACACTACTTGGCTGCAAAGCCAGTTCCTAAAACAGTCATTCGGACTCCAGCTACACCTCAGCTTCCACCACCTTACAGATTCTAACCAACAAATACTATAGTACTAAGTTGAATTATTTCTCTGTGTGGTACTACTAAGATCAACATTATTAAAAGCAACAGGTGAATTTTACCCCCTCCCCTAACGTACTCGCTGTACTCTTGCAAAAATGCTGAAAATAATGGATGATCTTAAATAAGTTATAAGATTAATAAATCTCTCCTTTACAAGCCATTACCTCTACCTCATTACATATAATGCAATACGGTATGCACAGTCCATTGAGTCTACACAAACAACAGACAAGACTAACTATGCACAACTAACTATATTAGTGCAAATGCCATTGAGCTTATTAGACAAGTTTGTGATAGTGGTTCATGTAAATGCTCCAAACTTCTTATCAGTGAAAATATGTTTGTGTTATTTTATCAGTAAAGATGCTTAGCTAGAAACAAGTCACCCTGTAGAGAGTTCAGTTGGAAACAAGTCACCCTGTGGAAAGATCAGCTAGAAACAATTCACACTGTAGAGATCAGCTAGAACCAAATCATCCCATAGATATCATAAGTAGCTATTCCAAAGCAAAAAATCCTGAAGAATCATCGCGCTAACAGCAGTACAAGGGGAATAAAGAAATTCAATACTATAATAACACCAGAGTATCTCATGTCAAAGAAGCTTTTGAAGTGATGTTTATGCACAACTAAGTACAATAGTGCAAATGCCATTGAGCACAATATAGATCCTGACAGGACCCTCGGTGATTTTTCGTACTTACATACTCGTACATATGTACATAAAATATTTGTGTTGCAAGCGGAACAATTGGAATCTTATGAATGGGAATATATTAATCCTGCAAAAAAGCTAGCTGGCATCACAGTCACTGAGTCTGAAAAGAATAGCTGCTTTCGAAAATGATCCATGCATGGCTACTTCAATTATACAGCAAGTAGTTGATGAAGATGACTGACTTCTGCATTATTGTATTCATTTTAGCTTTTTACTATTCTCTATTATTTATTTAGTGGTCATCCATAATTTTCAGCATTTCTACAAGTGTACAGAGAGTACTCTTTTTGCTTACCCCCTCCCTCCTACCCAAAAGTGTACTACAGTAGCTATAAAAATGTTGATGTGGTAGCTATTGTATGATCAGTGTTAAGTTTTACGGCTTTCTTCAATACATCTGCCTGATAATCCTCTGATCTATCAGAACATAAGCAATAAAAGAATATTGATTATTTATTTATAGCCTTGTGTACACTACTTAACCCTAACCCTAACCCTAAATAATCATCCTAGAAACATCTTACACAACAAAAATTAGAATAATATTAGTTCACTCAACATCAAATACTGCATTAAAAACAAGAAAACATTAGCAGACGGCCAGACATAAACTTTAAAAAAATAATGAAACTCAAATTTTCTTCTACCTGCCTACCAGCTTGCCTGACCACAGTTGCAAGGCTGGAGACCAAACAAAGCAGCTCACTAATACAGCAGTCACCTTAATAGAACAGTCACACATGTATAGCTATATGCTATAACATGCAAAAAACCAAACAAACTAGTATCTAAAAATTATTATTTATTAAAAATGAAGTAAGGATCCAAGCAATGTGAAGCAAGAGATGAATGATGGTATTACAGCATAGCTCAGTGGGAAAATCCCTACATTGGCATAAATTTATCGCTGCATGGGATCCCTACTTAATTTTAAATTAATATACTAGCACTCAGTGAAAACAGTGTAAACTACTATCTCAAACATTTTTTCAATCATTTTTTCAATCATTTCTTGGGAGCATGCCAGATGGCATCCATGTGTGTTCAATCGTGTATACATACTTCAAAACCCACCCATTATTTGGCCTGCTAAATCATCCCTGAACATCCAGACTAAAATTACCGACTACTCAGGGAGACTTTGTGCATTAATGGTTTCTTGTACCTTGACACCCAGGCATTATAACAGTGTACAACTTTCCTCCAGCTAGTCAACAAACCAACAAACTTATAATTAAAAGATAACTAGGGACCCGCCTATTATGTTCAAAATTGTACCTATTATGCTATGCTGCACTGCTCAAAAATTTTACCTAATATGCTCAAATTATGCTCAAGTTGTATGCCCATTTCCCATGTTTTGCTAATAAATTTACAGTTATGGGAACATAATATAGTGTCTGAAGCACATCTTTGCTCTTCAAAATGCATGTGACAAAAAAGATCGATATACTCTAATAGAACTGTCAGCTACCTGATTGTTCTATTAGAGTTATTGACTGTTTTATTAGAGTATATCAATCTTTTTTGTGATATGTATTTTGACCATCAAGGATTTGTAGTGTGGCTCAAATATTCTTCCTATTATGCTAACATTATGCTTAATGCTTTCAGGCACCTATTATGCTCATACCTGTGCCAGCATAATCAGTGGGTCCCTAGAGATAACTGCTATCAGCAATTCTGCAATCCACGTATGCTCTGAAGTTGAAAGGATGAATTACTAAATGGCAACTATAGTCTTTCAATTTATACACGATGCAACTATGTACGTAACTAGCCATTACCTGGTATAGCCATATTAAATTATTATATAGATATCATATGTGATTCTGAACTAGCAAGCAACTTATGACCTTGTTTTGAAGTGCCATATTAATTATATGCCTACCTGCAAATAAATAGTATTAAGAAGTGTAATAGCTACAGCTACTGTATATGGCAAGCAGATAGCAACCACTGGTGTACTGGCATGTGTGTGTGTCCTGCACACTGGTATTCTGCTTGCATGCACACAAGAAAAAGTCTAGCTCTATATGTGACCGGGCCTGCGAAAATAGGGCATGTGGGCACA
The DNA here is from genome assembly GCF_963678975.1 of Dysidea avara. Lineage (NCBI taxonomy): Eukaryota > Metazoa > Porifera > Demospongiae > Dictyoceratida > Dysideidae > Dysidea > Dysidea avara. The sequence goes on along the minus strand of NC_089279.1, from coordinate 28,077,315 downwards.
AACTATACCCTGTCATTCTACAGGTCATATCTCAGTATTGAAACGGAATAGTTGAATTCTGTAACTTGTATCATATATATATATTTGTTAATGTACAAACTCAATCATGAGTATATTCGTACATATGTAGTTAGCTACTTATTTACAAATTTATATAATTGTATTTACAAATTTATATAATCATAAAGCTAATTAAATATTTACTAAGAGCTGAAACTTACATTACTATAGCATAATGGTACAAAAAGTTATGAGTGATTGAAGTTTGAAAAAGTAGGCAAAAATCATGTGCCCACATGCCCTATTTTCGTAGGCCCAGTCTAGGAACCCGCCGATTATGCTGGCATAATAATGAGCATAATAGGTGCCTGAAAGCATTGAGCATAATGCTAGCATAATAGGCAGGACACTTGTGCATTACCGTAAATTCTTGCTTATCAAAATACATATCACAGAAAAAGATCTATATACCCTAATATAACAGTCAGAAAATAATCAGACAGCTGACTGTTCTATTAGAGTATATCGATCTTTTCTGTGAAATACAGTTTGACAAGCAAGGATTTAGAATCTGTGCTTCAGCAACTTACTGTTTTCCCATAAAGTGCAAATTTACTTAGACATGGAACTGAGGTATAAATATTGAGCATAATTTGAGCATAATAGGTAAATGTTGAGCATTAATTTAAGCATAATAGGCAAAATTTTGAGCAGTGCAGCATAGCATAATAGGTAAAATAATGAGCATAATCGGCGGGTCCCTAGCCCAGTCACATATGTCTTTCATTTTCATAACTGTGCCTGTGAAGATGCAAACACCACTAGACGTAGGTTTGCACTAGTTTCATAACGCTTTATGCCTGCGCACATAGCCATTATTACAAGTATAAGAAAAAAATTAGGAATTTTAAACTACAGTAGGGATCAACTAGAATATAGTGCATCAATAAAAAGTATTGAAACAAGCTTGAATTGGTATATGTGACCAGATTTTACAAAACCGATCCAAATCGCACATCAGGCTAAATCAAACTAACACCACCAGTGGATAGCTACACTATTGTACTAGTAGTTTTAACCCTCAGTGCTACTCAAACTACTCAAGGCTGGTTTTACCAGACGTCTTTTTCTGGGTAGTGTGGAGTGCTCAAATGGTGGTTTCAGGCCTTGTGAAGGACCTGGTTTGGCAATAATTAGTGGTTTACTGGTGGACAGCATTATAATGTTGGCCAGACGTTTTCTCTGTTGATTTTGCTACATATCAGGAGCCAACACAGCT